>NC_048301.1:59626568-59691243 GCF_013100865.1 Trachemys scripta elegans | reverse complement strand
TTTTATTTCAGAAGGTTGAAAAAGCTACTAGGGGGAAGCTGTTCTAGGTTTGATTTTAACAAATAGGAAGGAACTTGAGAATTTGAAAGTGGAAGGCAGCTTGGGTGAAAGTGATCATGAAATAAGAGTTCACAATTCTAAGGAAGGGTAGAAGGGAGAACAGCAAAATAGAGACAATGGATTTCAGGAAGGCGGATTTTGATAAGCTCAGAGAGCTGATAGGTAAGGTCCCATGGGAATCAAGACTGAGGGGAAAAACAACTGAGGAGAGTTAGCAGTATTTCAAAGGGACACTTAAGGGCCAAAAAGCAAGCTATTCCACTGGGTAGGAAAGATAGAAAATATGGGAAAAGACCACCTTGGCTTAACCATGAGATCTTGCATGATCTAAAAAATAAAAAGGAGTCATATAAAAAATGGAAACTAGGACAAATTACAAACGATGAATATAGGCAAACAACACAGGACTGCAGGGGCAAGATTAGAAAGGCAAAGGCACAAAATGAGCTCAAACTAGCTACAGGAATAAAGGGAAACAAGACGACTTTTTATCAATACATTAGAAGCAAGAGGAAGACTAAGGACAGGGTAGGCCTACTGCTCAGTGAGGAGGGAGAAACAGTAACTTGGAAATGGCAGAGATGCTTAATGACTTTTGTTTCAGTCTTCACTGAGAAGTCTGAAGGAATGCCTAACATAGTGAATGCTAATGGGAAGCGGGTAGGTTTAGAAGATAAAATAAAAAAAGAACAAGTTAAAAATCACTTAGAAAAGTTAGATGCCTGCAAGTCACCAGGGCCTGATTAAATGCATCCTAGAATACTCAAGGAGCTAATAGAGGAGGTATCTAAGCCTCTAGCTATTATCTTTGGGAAATCGTGGGAGACGGGAGAGATTCCAGAAGACTGGAAAAAGGCAAATATAGTGCCCATCTATAAAAAGGGAAATAAAAACAACCCAGGAAACTACAGACCAGTTAGTTTCACTTCTGTGCCAGGGAAGATAATGGAGCAAGTAATTAAGGAAATCNTCCTGGGTTGTTTTTATTTCCCTTTTTATAGATGGGCACTATATTTGCCTTTTTCCAGTCTTCTGGAAAAAGGCAAATATAGTGCCCATCTATAAAAAGGGAAATAAAAACAACCCAGGAAACTACAGACCAGTTAGTTTCACTTCTGTGCCAGGGAAGATAATGGAGCAAGTAATTAAGGAAATCATCTGCAAACACTTGGAAGGTGGTAAGGGGATAGGGAATAGTCAGCATGGATTGTAAAGAACAAATCATATCAAACCAATCTGATAGTTTTCTTTGATAGGATAACGAGTCTTGTGGATAAGGGAGAAGCGGTGGATGTGGTATACCTAGACTTTAAGGCATTTGATAGTCACGCATAATATTCTTATCAATAAACTAGGCAAATACAACTTTGATGGGGTTACTATAAGGTGGGTGCATAACTGGCTGGATAACTGTACTCAGAGAGTCGTTATTAAGGGTTCCCAATCCTGCTGGAAAGGTATAACAAATGGGTTTCCGCAGGGGTCTGTTTTGGGACCGGCTCTGTTCAATATCTTCATCAATGGCAGATATTGGCATAGAAAGTACGCTTATTAAGTTTGCAGATGATACCGAACTGGGAGGGATTGCACCTGCTTTGGAGGATAGGGTCATAATTCAAAAGGATCTGGACAAATTGGAGAAATGGTCTGAGGTAAACAGGATGAAGTTTAATAAAGACAAATGCAAAGTGCTCCACATAGGAAGGAACAATCAGTTTCACACATACAGAATGGGAAGAGACTGTGTAGGAAGAAGTACGGCAGAAAGGGATCTAGGGGTTATAGTGGACCACAAGCTAAATATGAGTCAACAGTGTGATGCTGTTGCAAAAAAGCAAACATGATTCTGGGATGCATTAACAGTTGAGTTGTGAGCAAGACACGAGAAGTCATTCTTCCACTCTACTCTGCTCTGGTTAGGCTTCAACTGGAATATTGTGTCCAGTTCTGGGCACCACATTTCAAGAAAGATGTGGAGAAATTGGAGAGGGTCCAGAGAAGAGCAACAAGAATGATTAAAGATCTAGAAAACATGACCTACGAAGGAAGGCTGAAAGAATTGGGTTTGTTTAGTTTGGAAAAGAGAAGACTGAGAGGGGACATGATAGCAGTTTTTAGGTACACCTCTACCCCGATATAACACGAATTCGGATATAATGCGGAAAAGCAGTGCTCCGGGGGTGTGTGGCTGCGCACTCCAGTGGATCAAAGCACGTTCGATATAACGCGGTTTCACCTATAACACGGTAAGATTTTTTGGCTTCTGAGGACAGCGTTATATCGAGGTAGAGGTGTATCTAAAAGGTTTTCTCCCTCCTCCTTATGACACCTTGTTCATCTTAGCCTCTAAGGATAGAACAAGAAGCAATGGGCTTCAACTGCAGCAAGGGAGGTTTAGGTTGGACATTAGGAAAAAGTTCCCAACTGTCAGGGTGGTTAAACACTGGAAGAAATTGCCTAGGGAGGTTGTGGAATCTCCATCTCTGGAGATATTTAAGAGTAGGTTAGATAAATGTCTATCAGGGATGGTCTAGACAGTATTTGGTCCTTTCATGAGGGCAGGGGACTGGACTCTGACCTCTTGAGGACCCTTCTAGCCCTAGAATCTATGAATCCTTTACCTAGAGAATGGTACAGCATAAAATGCTAGTGGGAGCTAGAGATGTACATTTTGTTTTAAAAGTTAACTGGTTAAACGATTAAAATTATATCTGTTAATCAAGGTCCCTCCAGCCAGGCCCCCCGGGGGGGTGGGGGTAGGGAGTGCGTGCTGGGGTCCCTGCGGCTGGTGCAGCTGGGGCTGGGGTTGCTCTGGCCGATGTGCAAGGGCTTAACGGTTAAGGCCAGTTAACGTTAACCCTAATGCTTACCTGTTACCCTTTTACATCCCTAGTGGGAGCTTCTTCATTTCAGCCCTATTAATTTGATCACCACCATTCAGGGCCCAATTTGAAGGGAGAAAAGAATTCCAACTCCTAGAACATGCACAATCCAATTTCAGAAAAGATGCCACAACAATGGTGCTAATCAGTATCATATGAAACATGGGACCTGTCTGTTTCATTTTAAATAATACCCATTTTTCCCCTCTATTGAAAAGAAGTGCCTAATTTAAGAGAAAGCCTTAGGAGCTTGTATCTCAATTCTGAGTAAGCATACATGATTGCTAACACCAAGTCCTGGCTTCATCAGGGGAATAGTGTGTTCATACAGCTGATTAACTAGCTCACCAAAAAGGGTATGAGAAAAGAATATGTTTAATCTAGAAGATTAATCAGATCAAATACATACTGTAATTTTTCTTCAGGCATCAGATGAGCAAGTCATGAATATAAATGCACTACCATTTAATCAAGTACAATACAGATGAATTCTCAAATCTGTAACAGTATTGCACACTCTCCATTCTCTTACATAGATATTGTATGTGGAGCTGACCAAAGAGGACAACTGGGCTTATCTGGTTTTACTCAGTCCAGGAAGAAATCAGACAAGATCTCTACAGCTTAGGAACTGGGTGCTGATTGATCTGGAGGAATATTCTTCTCTCACTCCTCCGTATTGAGTTCTTTAAAAAGCAGAAAATGCCTTTGTGATGTGTCCAAGTTAAAAAAAATTGATTTATAAAGCAAAGCCATACACATCTATAGTTGCTTCTTCAGGGCCTGGTTCATGAGCTTTCCAAGATCATTTTGTAAGTGATATTCTGTCAAACTTCATCCCTATGGGTGGAAAAAAGGCAACTGTGTTACTGCTATGAATAAATTCACAATCTTCCTTTACAATGATAATGCATATGAATATAATACTTATGAAAACAAAAGGCCATATTGTGATGGAAGCTAGCATGCTCCATTATTCTTTAGTTTCTAAAATACAAGGAGATGCATACAGCTCTCTTGCTGTGATCGAGCATGTATGCCCCTTCCCTTTGTCTTCCTGGCTGCATCTGCTAGGATTCTGGAGATATGAGCTTCTGTCAACATCTTGCCAGTGATAAGGGCAAGTGGAACAAAAGACAAATTACAATCAGGGAAACTTATTTTTTACCGGGGCCACTGCTTCTCCTTATCTGTCAGGGGAACATAGATCACGCCCATCAGTTGCGTTTCCACAATTTGCCCATCACTGGTTTTGTCATACTGCATCAGAACCTGGTTTGCACCTGCAGGCCCAACTGGCAAGATCAACCGGCCACCTGGCTTCAACTCTTTCAGCAACTGGCAAACAGAGGAGTCAATATCAGCAAGGACCAGAAACAGTTTGAACAAGGAAAGAAAGACAAAAGTAAAGCTGATTATAAGGTCTATTATGTCCACCAAAGGCATTTACAGGATTGAAACTTCACACAGAACAGAAAGGAAGCTATTCCAGATCTGTTACAGCCACAGGTGTAAGGGTATGAATACAGACAGATGACATGTCTGTTAATTCTTACCTCCTTTGGTACAGTGTCTGCTGCTGCTCCAACATGGATGGCATCATAAGGTGCTTCTTCAGGGTATCCCTGCCTGCCATCTCCAACTGCAGAGAGGGAATGTGCAATGAAGATCCTTGTTCATATGGCAACTCAACCTAGAGAACCCTCTATCTTTCCTTTCACTTGAAAGGTATGTGAAGAAGGCTTTTGTATGTCAATTGTGATGGCAATTTGGATTTCTACAAGAAGCCTCCTAAGACAGGCTGCTCTATAAAGTTAATTTTTAAAGGAAGATAGATTTTGGAAACAGGCAACACCGTTAGAGGAAGGAAACACCAGAGCTGGGACGGACCGTACATGACAAAGTAGGTTAGTGCAGACACAGGACTCCAGAGACAGACATTTAAATCTGATGGGTCACAACGGAAGCAGAGTTTGGTAGTTTCCAATGGAGATATGGTCAAAAACCAAGCCAGTTATTTGGTATTAACAGCAATCTTTACTTAAGAGGGGCTTAGTACTAAAATAAAAGAGTTGTTGCACACCCATAAGGAGAAAGTTGTATTGACAGAGCTGTTTGGAGATGGATCAATTGAATGGCATCTGCCTACATTATATATGGCTTCAGTCAGTGTTATTAGCCACCTAACCTTTAATTTGCACTTACCTGTGGAAATTAAGTTATTCAACAGAAAAATAGTTTCTTTCTTAATTAATAATACTGAGACAAGCACTTGAGTACTACAAAGAAAAATTATGCCAACCACTGAGAGAGGCAGGTCTCCAGAAACAGTAAGGGCTAAGCACTGCCAGGCTACAATGCATTCAGGTACAGGAATGAAACAATAAGGGCATGGGCTACAGAGCTCACCCAGAAGTTTCAGGCGGCCAGAAGTGAGCAGAGTTGGGTCATCTTCTCTGACATTTCTAATGGATTCATGAACCAGCTCTTCAATATGTTCTATGCCTACTGCCTTCCCTGTGGGACCCACCTGAAAACAGATAGATGCTTCATTATGCGCATACAGAGATTGTGCATTGTACAGAGTGTTTTACTGTTGCAGATTACTTCTCTTTGCTCGAGATAAATTTGAAGAAGCAAATAATCTTATACTTTGCTCACCATTCTAGCAAAGCAAGCTGTGAGGTAACCACTTCCTGATCCCACATCCAGGGCCTTTGCTCCTTCCACTAGCTGATCCTTCAGCAACTCCAGAGCATGGGCATGCTATGGGGATAACACCACCAAGATGATATCATGATGCACACTTTCACACAGAGATATTAATTTCTCATGCCCCTCCCCCAGTTTTTCCAGTCAGAATTGTGTTAATTGTGCAAGCATATGATGTTTAAAAACAGAACTTTTTCCTTCCCAGGACTCATTTTGCAGTGATGTCCCAATGTTGAGTTTGTAAAACCATTCTGATGACAGCATGATGATGAAAGTTGTTAGGAATATGAATTTAACTAGTGGAATGTGTAGCAGAAAATATCTGGCTTGTGAAGGAAGAGGATCTCTTGAAAAAATAGAAAACTTCACTTTAAACAATAATTCTGTCTTACTAAGGCTAACAATTGATTTTTCAAGGTTGACTGTCCTGCCTTAAAACTGTAAGTATTTCACACAGTTGTACAGGACACCAGTAATAAATGACATGTGGTACAAGGCAGTGTCCAATGCTCATGTATATCAGACCTACGTCAACTTGCTATTACATCTTTTAAATTAAAGCTATCCTCCAAGTCTATGAATAGAACGGAAAGTTTATCTTACCATGTGGGGTGCACTGATTGTAGCCTTATATCCTGAAAAGAAACCACTGACCGTTAAACACAAGTAATATGAAATTATGACCATGTCTGAATAATTACTATTACCTCCTCTAAACTGTTTTTATTTTTCTTTCAATATCGCAAACCTTTTCTGTTCTCCCACCTATCTGAGGTGATGTACTGACTTAAACTACCTCCTCTAGGGGGTGTTAATGACAGCAAAGCAGCTAAGAGCAATATTTCAGCTCCTGACTGTTCCAATCACCACCTAAGTGTTCCAATCAACACAACTTTTCAGGCTCATTCACAACCAAGACAGATCTTCTGCTGCTTAGAGCCCACTTTTGCAGCCACTCCAATCAATAAGAATTCCGAGCACAGAATTGACCTGTTACGAGTTTGTTCGTAAGGAAGGGGGGCATAATACTCACAAAAAATAGTTAAGTACTGTAATATAACAAATTGTCTAGCATTAAGCCACAAAGTGGATACACTCAAAACAGAAGACCAACAAAAAAAATCAAACAGATATTTCAATATGCTTGGTGTAGAAAAATAAGTTGTTTGAGAAATCAATAGAAAGGTGGTAGTGGAGGCAGCAGGGAGAAGTCTTAGAATGGATAATAATAATTCAAGGTTCACCCCTCAAGATTTCAGGAGAGGAGGAAGAAAAGCTACAAACTGTATCTGCCTGTGCTACAGATGTATGTGTGTGGAGGAAATTTAGATGTCTGTGTTGAGATACCTCAGTGACAAAGATTTCAGCTCCAGTTGTTTATTTAAAATGTTGATGTAGACCAAGTTGCGAGGGAAGCTTTCAGGACTGAGCATGCATGAGTGAAATATCAATGTGCAGTATGGTTACTATGCTTTGTGACTTAGGAAAAAAACCTGTCTCATAGAACGGAGTAAAACTAAAACAAAAAAGTGTGGGTGTAGTGCAGGGATGGCCAACCTGTGGCTCCGGAGCCACATGCAGCTCTTTGGAAGTTAATATGAGTCTCCTTCCATAGATGCTGACTCTGGGGCTGGAGCTACAGGAGCAAACTTTTTAATGTGCCAGGGGTGCTCACTGCTCAACCCCTGGCTCTGAACCAGGCCCTGACCCCACTCCACCCCTTCCCCAAGGCTCCTGCCACTTCCCCCCCGAGCCTGCTGTGCCCTCACTACTTCTTTCCCCCCCACCCCCACCCCCGAGCCTCCTGCACGCCGTGAAACAGCTGATTGTGGTGGGCAGGAGGCATGGTGAGGGAGGGGGAGGCGCTGATCGGTGGGGCTACCAGTGGGCAGGAGGTACTGGGGGTAGGAAGGGGGGGGGGATCTGATGGAGGGGCTGCTGACATATTACTGTGGCTCTCTGGCAATGTACACTGGTAAAATTCTGGCTCCTTCTCAGGCTCAGGTTGGCTACCCCTGGTATAGTGTTTAGCTGCAGTCATATCAGTTATGTGCACCATTCATAATATTTTCATGGAAATTATTCAGTTAATGTGGACATTCATGAATGAGCAAGTCACAAAATGGCTTCATCCCTCAAATACAGGAATTCTACAGTCTAACCAAAAATTTTTATTTCCCCTAACATCCCCTCCCCACATTCAAACATGTCTTGTGATTCAAGGGGATAGGTGCCATGGATGATATTGCACAGTCAGGATTTTTGCTCTTATCTTGCAGCCATCCTTTTTTAAAAAATAAAAAATCCCATTTTCTGACTTTGCATGTGGAAGGAAAGAGTTATTTCAAGGAGGCTTTCGTGCTAAGTATCACAATCAAGTTTCTGAGAGCATCGAATACTTTACTCAGGGCATACAGAAACACTGTTTACTATTTTCCCCTTTGAGTTTATACTGTTTGCATTTATCTATTTAATTTTTGAATCTACAGATGTTTTAAGGTTTTCCTCTTTTCTGGCTCACAAACGACTATTTTCAGAGGTACTGAGTATACACAACACAATTCCTACTGAAGTCAACTGGATTTGTGGGCGCACTGCACTTCTGAAATTCACACCAATGGCTTTTTGAACTATCTGTTGTCTTGTCTACACTTACAGCAGTGTATAGTATATACTCACTACACATTTAGCTTCAGCCTGCTTTCACTGCAGCCTGTATCCACACTTGTCACTAGTGTGTAGCTACATGCAGCAATGAAAGGCTTGGGTCAGGGAGCTGCCGGAACCTTTCACTACAGCAGGGAAATGCTTCAGAAACAGGACACTGCACTGCTAAAAACAGCCATGTAGATGTGGGAGGCACCGCTTGGGCATGTAGAGAGCTGGTAAGTTATATAGCCTAGGGTTCAGGCATATTGGGCACTCTACTTGCCCGAGTCATGCCCCACTATCTCCACTGCTATTTATACCCATGCCAGCGGGACATGCAGTGTCAGTACACCATACACTGCCCTAAATGTAGACATACCTTGTGTCAAGAAACAATGGTCTATCAACAATCAGGGCTAATCTTCATACCATTTGTTCTTTCTTCACTTCATAAAGAGTTTTGTTCTTCAAATACAGTGGCCCCATGATCATACCTGAGCATTCCCAGCCTCCAAAGGGCAGATCCTTTTTCTATTTCTCCCAAAGAAACCCTCGAGTAGACCCATGCGGATACTCTTCTTGATGAGCCAGCAGTAAGAGTGCACATGAACTGTCCCCCTTTCCCATTCTTGACACTATTCCATACAGGCAAGACTTGTTAGCATAGGAAACCAAGACCTACAAACTCATCCTGTGTCTTCCCTCCACTGTTCAATCACTGAGATTAGTGCAGCCATTACACATACCATAAAAGTGTCAATCTGCTACAAATTTCTTACCTATTGACTGAGGAGAATCCATGTATGGTAAATACTTGGTGTAGTGGGCTCTATCTGTGGCCATTAACACATCCAAGACCCGTTGAGATTTAATCACTCCATTTTCTTAAAAAAAAAAAAAAAAAAAAAGGGATGGAGAGAAAGATTTCAGCTATTTAGTACTGTAACATGTTCAGGTTTGGACAGAGGCAGTGGAGGGTTTGGGAGGGACAGGCAATAGAGCTGTGTGCCTCCAGGTTTATGGTTCAGATCTATCCCAGGTTAATAGTGAGTAAAAGCAGCTACCCTTCAACAGGGGTTTGATGCCCTGCATCAAATGAGTTGACAATCTCAGGTCAGTTCCTAGCAGGCAAGTGTCTGCATTACCAAGCACCACACTTGGTAGTCCCAGCAAAGAGGCAAAGGACTAAATGGACAGATTTATTTACACTTTTATCCCCTAGTAGGAAAAACTAGGATAGTTTTCCTAGCATCGTGTCCTGTTTAGGATTAGAAACAGAACAGTTTCAGGCTGTGACATCCAGATTCTGAAGTGGGAGAAGATAAAAGTGCCAAGACTATTGCAGGACATTTTAGAATGATGGATTACAATCCCACCCAGTCAAATGTGAAAAATCAAACCTACAACTGTTAAAGTGCTGTGAAGTTTCATCATCAGCTTTAAGTGCGAGCCCTGAAGAGGGGCTGCTAGTGGTACTCACTGTAAAGATTGTTGAGTAGCTCAGCATGTGTTTTCCCACTTGAAGTCCAGGCCATGGTTCTTGTGAGCAACAGTCCCATGAGCACAGTAAATATAGCACACTGCAGCACACGGCTCATCTCTCAGAAATGCAGTGGCCTCCTAGACCTTGCGTGCCAGTCATGGGGGGAGAAAGAGAGAGAGAGACTTTAAAACAAGCTCAGATAACATCCAGCAAAAATCCTTCCCAGTCACAAATGGCCAAGATTAAAATGATATACTCATCCGATAGCCATTAAACAATTTATGTTACATGATGTGCCTGATTACCAACCCTGAAGAATCAATACCTCTGACCAAACAATAGACAGAGCATGGATTGCTGCAATGCAAGAATTCCTCATACTGCTCTGCCAACATGTCTTAATGTGGACCTAGAGAAAGCACCTCCATGAATAAAAGGGTACTTTAGTTTAGGAACAGAGTTGTCAGTTAGGGCTAACTGATGATGGTTCATATGATGTGGACACTTATTCTCAGGGAATATAGAATCAGACGCCCAAACATACATGGCAACAGCTTTCTGTCACCACTAACCTCGGCTGGATTCTAACTAGCAGTATAGAAATAAAAGGTTCTGTTTCCAGTTACCACTTTTCTGCACTTCTCAGTGTTATGACCACCACTGAACTGTTTTTGAAGACTCACCCATTCCGAATATATGAAGATGTCTCTGGACTCACATAAGCCCTTAAATTCATTTTTTAAATTAAGAAATTAACCAACATTACAAACACAACTTGAAAATCTAAAGAAGGAAAAAACTAAACATTATTGCTACACAAGTCCATAATTATATAGACTATTATAGCACATAAACACAGCTCCTGCATTTCTACATATTTTGCAGCAACTAAAAATTGCTTCTCAAAATTAAAGGAAGCAGGGAGGAATCTGTGTCATTTAAGGGCTTTATAACAGTTCCCTGATTACTGGGGAGCTACGCCAAGTACAGGTCTACTTTGAAGAGTGTAATGGCATTTTCTTACTCCTTGTGTATATGTGGTCAGTTTCATTGTATGTTTTTTATCATTAGAGTCAACACATAAGTTTTTATTAGCTTGTAATCCTTTTAGCCTCTCAAAGCCAACACAGCTATGGGACAGCGAGCTGAAGTTCCTGTTCCATGGTAAGCACCAGAATTTTTTTCCTAACTTCCAGCCAGTGATATGAGTGCAGCTCTACTGTCTTCAGATTCTGCTGTAATGATGCCTGTGAGATAGCGATGCTTGTGCAATCCCTTCCCCTTCAATGTAGAGCACAGATGTCACTGAGCTTAATTTGGCCTGCAGAGCTATTTTTGCTAGTGATGATGTGCAAGATGGAAAAACTCCAGATTGATTGTCAGAGCCTAGGTTCAGCTTGCAGGACTGGGTGTTGGAAGAGACTCTTACCTGTAAGTTAAGCACATTTGATGCAAAAGTAATCAAGACAAACAAGAAACCCACAATGTTATTTCAGTAACCTTTTAGAGTAGAACTACACCTTAAACCTACTATCATCCTGTGTAACAATATACAGCAATGCCACTGACAGTCTGTACCCTTCTGTTCATTCCTTTTTCCAAGACTATGCTAAAATTGTCATAATTGGATAATTTATTTGTATCCAATTATTCCTTTTATGCCTCATTACTTGTAGTCACTTAAAGTCTTTCTGTAGTTAATAAATCAGTATGCTTGGATTGAAGTGTTTAGGAAACTTCACTTGGGATAACAGGATTTGTGCATACCATTTTCTATTAATAAAATGACAGACTTTATATGAGCTTGTATTATCCAGGAGAGGGTTGAGCAGTGCAAGATGCACATTTCTGGGGAAAAGTCTGGGACTGGGAATTTGCTGGTGTTGCTCTGCAGTGTAATTCAAGAGGAACTGGCCATAGCACTCATAATATAGCTGGGAATATATGTGTGGGCAGACCAGGAGTGGTTGCTTTCACAGCACAGCAGTATAAAAGACACCTCAGGCTGGAGAATTGAGGGGAGACAGCTGTTCAATGGTCCAGACTGCATCCTGTGTAATGTCACAGGCACATATCACTTTAGGACATGAAGTAAAGAATGAATCCAACCAAAGCTGCAGAGGGAACCTAAGAGAAAAGACATAAGCTAGATAAATAGGAGTTTGGCCAGGGTACTGGAACTCAAACATCTGTTTTCACTAAACTATGACCACATCATCCTGATTTTGATTTTTTTCTCCCACATGCCACAACAGTTTGCAGAATATCAGTTGCCCAGCTTTTAGTTTAAGCGGATCTAATGCTATTGGTGTGTGGATTGATGGAAGGCATTAAAGATGACAGCCTTGAGAGTCCAAATTTTACATTATAGATGGCTGCTAGGTAGATGTGGAGTCTCTGGCAGGGTGGATTTTCAGATATCTGAACCTTCTATCATCTGTATTTTTAAGAAGAGGGAATAACCTTTACATCCCTGTACTTCTCAATCACAGTTACATACAGCCTTCTGTACATGTCAGTCATTCCCATCCCCTGCCCTCAAAGCAAAGGGAAACCAGAATTAAACCATAGGGTCTCTATAATTACTCAACTATAGTTACTTTCCATGGCCAATGTGATTTACATATGCAAACTTAATGATGAAAAGGAAGTGACAGGCAGTCAAATAAGAGATGGAAAAAGCAAAGAGAAGGCTAAAACATGGCTTTCTACCTTGGTCTGACCCAGAATGCTGGGAAAGGCAACGGGAATGCCCAACTTTGCCCCCACCCCCACAAGGGCTTACTGCAGGATCCTGTTAAAATTGAAAGTTACAAATAGTGTTGAACTAGTAACAAATTCTCCATGTCCACTACACATTCCTTAACATACTACTTTATTGCCCACCCAGAGACAAGTTTAGTCTTCAAGGACACCTTCCTCTAAAAAAAAGTGAGAGTGAGGAATTCCCTTCTCACCTCACAGAGAGACCATTACTCTCTTCAGCTTATACCATGAGTGGCAGAAGGGTGACCCAGAACTCCAGGGTCATGGCCATTGGAAGAGGATATTTTGCACGTCTATAGCCTTTCATCCAAGGACATCTTTAGAGTCAAGCTCCCTCACAGAACATCAAACCCTTCAAAGACCACTTTGCCCCCCTACAGCAAGAATAGCCTCACACAGATCATGAATTGTTTTAAATAAAATCTTATAACCTAGCTCTAGGTTTTACAGGATTTATCACAGGCAGGCAAAAGAAAGAATTACTTTTGTGACTTCTTATAGCTAGGTAACTCCAGATTACCTCTACCTGAAACTCATTATAATGGAAGAATATTGACACCCATACCAGATTTCTAGAGATTATTAATATTTTCAGTTATTCCTTTTGCCATAAAGATTTTACTGGTTCTGCAGAAATCACATATGCAAAAGCCTTTCAACTGGAAATCACACTAATCTGTCAATTATGAGAAAGCTCCATAAGCAACAAGAGCTGAATATTGAATAATAGTGAAACTAATCACAAAGTATTATATGTTAAAGCATTAAAGTACAGATCTCTGTGGTGCAGAACACAGCACTGAGATGGTTTAAATGTGATGGTTAATATTACAAGGGTGAGGTGGATTTTTTATTTTCAGTTTTAAAACTTTACTTGCAATATGAGAGTTGACTAGCATTTGTTCAGCTGAGAGATTTTCCCTCCCCTGCCCCGCTGATGTTAAAGCTAATCAGATGGGAGAAGGCTGAGGGAAATCCCACTGTGACATGTACATCAGAATTAAGGATTCACTCTCAGTACAATTACATTTGAAGTCAATGTGAAAAAGCAACCATTCCACAGATGGGAATAAGGTCAGACCACTGACTCCATCTGATCTGGTGGTATCTGACCACCAGCAACAGCCAAAACTGGTTTCTTCAAAACAAGATCCCTTAAATGCACCCCCAATCAATTGTTCAATGCTGTGCATTAGGGGCAGGGGAGGAAATGCTGTCTATACCCCTACAAGCAATGAATCTTCAGATCACAAACTATTTCATTACCTCACTTATTTTAACATGTATAACTATACATGCTGTTGCATTGTGGAGTTGAGAATCAGACTGTGGGAATTCTCCTAAAAGAGAAAACCTTAAGGCAAGGGTGCATATGTGACAAACTACTCCATACTTAAGTGATAAAAACCTTTTTTACATCTCTTTACAGAACTTAAAATAATTAAAAATACTCTCTTTAATATTAATCAAAAGTTTGTTAGTTTTAAATGGTACACCTGGAGAACAATGGCAACATTGGAATGGGATAACTGAAAGCAACAGCAGGGATTCACGACATTATGTAACATACTAATTTGTCAGAAGATTCCCCTGGAGAATATTGCTGATTATTACCTACAGTGTTCTCCACTTAACTACCGGTTGCTTAATTACACAATCAGTTTATGTATATAAGAATCAGAGCATGACCAGTTGCAAGTTATTACAATGGAAGCTTGGAGTTAGGAATACCAGAGTTAGGAACTGACTAGTCAACATCACACCTCATTGGGAACCGGAAGTACAGACACCAGCAGAGATTAAAAAAGGCAAATACAGTAAAGTACTGCGTAAAACAAACTACTAAAAGCAAAGGGAAAGCAGCATTTTTTTCGATGTAATAAAGTTTCAAAGCTGTATTAAGTCAATATCAGCTGCAAACTTTTGAAAGAACAACCATAACGGTTTGTTCAGAGTTAGGAACATTTCAGAGTTATGAACAACCTCCATTCCGGAGGTGTTTAAGTCTGAGGTTCTAGTATAACAGTTAGCTATGCAAGGACCTTTTAAAAATTCACTATTCAAATACCAAATCAAACTGCAAATGCGGCTCTCTGCTGTGTTAAAGCTCCTGCCCCTTGACTCATCCGAAGAGTTTTGGTCCACCCACCACCTGCGATTAGCACGTGCAAAGGGCAAAGCAACACGTCACTCGGGTATAACAACATCCCGTTGGAAAACAAACACGTGTGTCCCACTAGCAAAGGGAACGTGCACGTTCTCTTCCTGCCTCCCTCCCTCCGCGCTTGCACCCAGGAGCGGGCGCGCAGTGTGGGGCGGGTCCCGGGCGGTGAGCTCAGCAGACAGCGACTAACCAGGGTTTGTAAAATTAAGCCTCTGACTCAAGTGCCAGCGAGTTGAAATCGGAGGCAAACGAAATAAACCCTCGCACCGCTCGAGCCTGCGGGAACCGGCCGGCGCTGGCAGCCCTCGCCCCGGCCTGGCTGGGCGCCCCAGCGCTGGGCGAAGGAGGCTGAGGGGCGCCGCCCGGGCTCGGGTCGAGGCGGGCAGTTGGGCCCAGCCCCGCCCACCCCACCAGGCCGAGAACGCAACTCCCACTCGCCCAGCGGAGCAGGGACTCCGGTGCCCACAGAGCCCGCGGGGAACGGCCACTTAGGGCGGGGGCACGGACAACGCTACATCCTTCCCTAGCACACCCGACTAGGACCCCGCGCTGCCCCTACGGAAGTGGAGTGGGTCCGGGGAGCATCAGCCTCACCTGCGCAGGCGCACTAGGGCCTCCTCCGAGCCCTCATACCGCACAGACCCACTTTCACGCCCCTCTCTACTATGAATAACAACGACTGCCCTCCGCGCTCCGTTTGTTATGAGGACAACTTTCGCCCGGTTTCAAGGTGGCGTCACGCTACATTCCCCGCCCCTTCTCTCCAGGAGCCAGAATAATTGGCAGTTTCCTGTAGCCAATAGCTGGCACTGCCCTTCCATTCGCTGATTGGTCAGGCTAGACGTCAGTGAAATCTCAGTACATCCCCATTCGTCCTACCCTGGAGGTAAGAGGGGGCAGCAGTGAGGGACTCAGGTAGGTGGGTTCTTGGGCTCTGCCGGTACTGGGGTGTCGCTGCTGCCTCTGTGCTGGGAGGGGCCGTCAGCGCACCCCTGGCTTCAGCTGGGGAAAGGTCTGGGAGGGTGTTCCCCACAGAGGCAGTAGCAGCTCCCCCGAGGCTGAAGGGCCTCCATGATGAGGGCATTGGCATCGCCACCATCCTTTGGACTTGACCCTGCTGCGATTTGGAGCCTTCATTTTCATGCTTGGCCTATGCCCCCTGAGGCAAAGAATGTGCTCTGCATGGAAGATGGGCAGCCTCCCCCCGTTATTTACCCAGCCCTAGCCTCTCCCTGAATGGGGATGTGCATAAAAATGGGACCTGGAGCTCAACCACACTTGTGTTTTGGGGGTTTACATAACCTGAGCAACAAGGTTTTTGTAATCATGCCTTTTTTGCCCATGTGAATAGGCTCTGGCAAACCTTAAACTTTATTCACTGCCGCAGAATTGCTGCATTATGAAGTAATGTTTGGTTTGAAAATTTCAGGCTTAGCTGAATGGCCTGTAAGTCACAGGATGGACCCATCAAAATGAGGGTGGCTGTTTACAAAAGATAGTGTAAACTGGAGATTATTTTAAATTGACTGAGGTGCAAGCTTTTCTGAATCATTCTATTATGACTCATACAGTAATAGATCACATAATCCCTGTATACAAATACAATCTATTAGTACAAATTTCCCTTTATGGAAAGTGAGAAACTAGACTTTGTGATTTTCTGAAAGGAGCTTTTTAAAAATCTAGAAACTTTCCCTTTATTTAGACTTAAGGGTAGGGAAAGAATAACATGTAGATGTAAACATTGTTTTACAGTTGATGCTTACAATTCGTCATCTGTATTTTTTTCAGGAATTCTGCATCATGAAAATGATTGAGAATGTTGACTCTGTAGTGACTAGGTCAAGCCAGGACCTCTGGGCTGAAATCTGTTCCTGTCTGCCAGATCCAGACCAGAAAGATGACTTTAGTGATACTTTTACAGATTCCTTCACAGATTCTTACATCACTGGAGAAAGCCAGGATGAAGAACCAGATGGTTCTTTCCAAGCAAACCTGAAGCCCTGGGCACCTCTGAAAGATTCAGAGATATATTTAGCATCACTAGGTGAGTATAGGGTAAAATTCTGATTTTCTGAGTTTGCTTCAATCAGAAAGTAAGTTTAGAGAATGGTGATGGCTTCTGTATCTCTGTTAGTGTAATTGTAACTCAGGGGATGACACTCCTCCCTCTGAATTAAAAGGCTGTAGACTCAAGCTCCACATGAGGATTTGACTTGTACCCAATGTTGATAGTGCACTGAAGTACTGGCAATCGGAGGAGCTGCAAAATTAACTTAGTTGAGCTTCAGCTGGGCTGGTAAAACTGAGGCCCTTTCTACACATTTCTGGGTATTTTTGTGGGTGAATTAAAGATCCCACACAGTCTTTCAAAAATAATTCAGAGTTAATCACTGTTCTTCTTCTAAAGAAAATAGTTAAATGCAGTGGAAACTATGAATGGGGAATATGTTCTGAACTCATAATGACTACTATGTCTGTATTGCCTGTATCTAATTTGTTGCGTTGTGAAACCCTTTGAGACACTTCTAATCATTCTATCAAATATGTTGTGTGCTTATGGAGAGAAATGCAGTTTACTATTGATCCGTGACCTATGTCCAGCTTGGGGGAGAAAAACTCAAAACAAATACCAGTGGTACTTTCCTAAGTCCTGCACACTCGAGAGATCAAAAAAAGAAGTCACTCACAGGAGTTCTGCAGATCTTCATAATGTGATCATCCCTCTTCTTTCTTGCACACTGTACGCATCCTGACATCAGTTCTTCTCTTGTGCTTTGATCAGTTGTTAAATAATTAATGCTGGCACTTAAATTCTTATGACTAGGCTTTGGAGTCAGTACCCTGTTGCAACTAATAGGAACACTTTGTACCTCACAACTATTGTTTCAGCCTGTGTGCAGAATTGCAAGGTTTCACAGTCTTTGCAACCAAAAGGGCTAGAGACTTGTCTTAAAAATGACAACTTAGAGTCTGGAGCACAAGATGACAGCCTCCAAAAAGAAATACTGGCCTGTCATGCCACCAAAAGCTGGCCCAATTTGACTCCTTCCTATGACACTCTTCTCTGTCAAAACTATAGTGAGTACAAGTTAATACTTGAGCCAAATAAAGAAGAAATCCACAATAATGGAATAAAAAAAAAAACAAACACACACCAACCCTATTGATTTAAACAAAAGAATGCACTCATCCAGATTTAAAGTAGTAGTAAAATGGTTAACTTTTAAATATTATTTAATGATGCAGAGTTAATCTAACCCTTTGGATTTAAGCTCTCTCGCCATAACCACCTGTTTTTCTCTCTCTTCAATAAAACTTCTTTTTCTTCCCCCCAGAGAGAAGACTGATGAGAATTAAGGGTTTGTCTCAGGAAGTAACCTCCAAGGATATGCTGCATACTCTTGCCCAAGCAAAGAAGGAATGCTGGGATAGGTTCCTGCAGGAAAAGTTTGAATCTGAATTTTATGTGGAGGGACATGAATCTGAAGAGAGGTAACAAGCATGATGAGGAAAGGCCAGTCAGACTGATTCAGGGGTTACTGTTAGCAAATAGAGCAGAGCTTTCTTTAAAAAAGTAAAATTGTTGGAGAATTCTAGTGGAGTGTGGGGTGGGGAATTGTAGCATTACAGTAATATTGATGCTTAACACTTGGCCTCTTCCGAGCAAGTCACTGATATTACTACAGCATTTCAGCAAGACAGGAAAGTAGTCCTAGTCCCATTTTATACATAGGATGACTGTGGCAAAGAGGTTAAGGCCTGAATTTTCAAAAGTCCACTAATTTGGGGTGCCTCAATTTTGGCTTGTCCAACTTGACACACATTGGACCTGCTTTTCATAGGTGCTGTGGCTTCAATTGCTTTATTTAGAATGGTGGGTTCTCAGGCTTGCTGAAAATATGGCGGAATATGTCTCAGTTAGGAAATAGCTAAAAATTTAGGCCTAAGCCTAGAGTGAGAAGGCCAGCTCCTGAATCTGTGCAGAGCCCCACTGAAGTCCACACTGTTCCAGCAAGAGAGAGACCTGTGAGGAGCTTCTTGCAAGATCAGGTCCGGGCCGGAGTTGGTGTCAGAGCTCAGATTAGAACTCTTGAGTTCCTGGCTCCTGTTACTATGCTTAGCCTGTAGTGCTCTTGTAAGCTCTCTCCCTTGAAAATAAAGTTTTATATAAGTGCTAAATATTAGCATCCTCATTAGGTAGGTCAGATAAAGGAAACAGAAATTGTTCGGGCTTATAGAACAATGGTCCTAGTTCCTTCTCATGAAAGATGCTGTTTCCTATACTTTGAACTGCAGTCCCTTAGAGACAACGTCCTGACTTGTGTTACAGATGCCATTAAATCATCATGTGGGGATGTCAGGAACCAAACAGTCATCTTCTTGAGCACAGTGGATTCTTGTTTCTTCTCTGGCACACAGATTAGTCTATTAATAGATCCTTCGTGTAGCCATAGGAGAGCCTATAAAATGGAAGAAAGGCCTATGGAGGGTTAACACCACCACATTTTATAATTCTGTACTGGCTTTTACTGCTACCTTATATTTAACTTCTTACTTCTGCTTTCCCTCAGCACCCTGGAACATTTAAAGCGGTGGCTGCAGCCTGATAAAGTGGCAATCAGTACTGAAGAGGTACAGTACCTGATTCCCCCAGAGTCCCATATAGAGAAGCAAGAAACTGGGGAAGAGTCTCCAGCAGCAGAACAATGAAATGCACTCCAACCATGCAAAGCAGCTGTCCAAGGACTGATGGAGCTGCATTCAGTGGCAGTAATAAAAGGGTAGGGTGAGGAAATTGCCAGGTTTTGGTCAGCAAGGGAAAGAGCTATGGACATCCAGAGGACAGAATTGCATTTGTTATCGACAGGAGTGAAGTGTCCTGCAACTTCGTGCATGCTGGACTTAAATCTTGTTTTTATCTACGTGGTTTCCCATCGTGTAGCAAAACAGTCATTCCAGTTTAAAAAAAAAAAAATTTGTAATTCACTGAGATGATTACTGAACAAAAAAGGGGGATATCCTAGAATAGCGCAGCTAATAACTCAGAAGACAGACATTTCTTCCTCCTTTCTTGTATCCTCACTTTGTGGCTATATCTTTCCTGTTGCTAGCTTCACAGGCTTTACTCGTTGATCTGTTACAACAATTCCGCTGTAAAGTTATCTATAAAACTCCACAATTTGTGCTTGAGTTGGCTCTAAACTGTATCCTGGAGAGATGAGAAACATTTGTCCTGTTTGGATTTGGTGCAAACTAAATGGGATCCTACTCTCCAATGATAATTACCAAAGCCTGTTTAACATTCTTCTCTTTATAATGTACCAGCCTGGAATATCACATTTATTGGACCTTCAGACAGTCTTGTATGAAAAGTGTTCCTCTACTTTTTTTCTTCTGTTCGATTTGTTTTTTCCCCCCCTAGAGCAGGGCAGGTTAGCTTCTAAATCTAAATTATAGATTCTAAATCAGGGGAAGTGATAACTGATCAATGGATTGTTTTCATGTTAAATAATTCTTACATTAAGCCTCTTTGTATAGATACTTGATCTGTTTTATCTACAGCACACTATCCCCAATCATTACTCAGAGGGTCTGTAATCCTGACCTTTGTATGAGACGGACTCTTACAATTATTGTATAGCTGCAGTTTCTTATGATATCAACAGTATAGGGCAATAGAGAGCAATGGCTTACAGCTTCTGCTGGGTTCTTAAAACTGTAGTGATTAGTTCTAATACTTTATACCGATGTAGAAGTTATGTAGCAAAAGTGGATCTGTGAAATGCACTTGCAAATCAGCTTCTTGAAATACCTACCACTGTTTCCAGGTCTCCATAATTGAGTGGTGCTATTGTCTCTTGATTCGAGCCATGGTTTTACTGCTACTTCTGAGCAGGAAGTCCAGTAGGATGACTCGGGACTCGTCTAAATGGGGAAATTTACCTGCAGAACTATATCACTATAGTTACACCAATATAAGTCCCTGCATGAACACTCTTATTACAGAATAAGTGTCCATGTGGGAAATTATACTAATATAACTATATATTATACACACAAGTATATAACTATACTGGTATAGTTCTGTCAGTAAATTTCCCTGCATAGACATGGGAAATACAGCTCGTCATTTGACCATATAGAGCTGGGTCTTTTATTGGCCCACAGCTGGGAAGAATTTACAGTATTAGCGCCAGTGAAAACCCAGACTTAAGTTTCCTTCAATGTAAAGCTACTTATTTGAAAGAATCAGACAAGCAGCAAAAAGGTTATACACCACTTCTTCCTAATAAGCCTCAATTCCCCAAGCATAAACTCTTAGTAACTATGTTGGCCCTACGTATTATCCTGATTGGCAAATAAAGCAGGTATAGCTACCAGTTCTAGATGGAGACTTCTTTTCCTTTTCTTCTCAAGCACTTTGTCTGTCAAATGTCCCTGGGGCAGGGTGTTGGCTACCCTGAAACCCTTGTGATCCAAAAGTCTCTTTAAAAGTCCCTCACAGTAGGGTGTTGGCTATAGTGGCAGTCCTACAGCATCACAAGCCTCCTCAGATAGTAGTTGGGTGGCAGTGGCACGTATGATTATTCCCTAGTACTTATACCCTTATCTCCAAGGAGTCACATGTCCCCCAAATATGCTGTATTGGCATTTCATAACTTTTTTTTTTTTTTCTGCTTAATATTTTTGGAAGGGACTACAGGGACAGACTGAAGGCCAACTGACCTTTACCTTTTCATCAATCATTCACCACAACTCTTTGTTGTGCTGTCCCAAGGAATCAGTTGACCCAAGTGAGTTAGTACCAAGTCCACCATCTATGTTTTCAGCGTGTTTTCTAGGTGGTCTGACCATTGACTGCCCATGACAGTTCTTCCAGATCAGCACAAATACACAGAGCCCCGATTAAACATCCAAAGTACATAGTTGTGTCAGCAACCAAATGCAAGTTCAGCACTCTCACTCAGTAACTTTCCACACCACCTGTCTGGTGCTAAGGGAACCGTGATCCCAGAATCCCCTAGCAAATTCAGACTTATTAAGCTGTACCAGTCTCATGTCACTCACAGTAATTTATAATGATGAGATGGTGCTGAATTATTAAGGACAGGAGATGTACAAGATGGGTTTTTTTAAATTAAATTTCCACTATTTAACTCCCCAAAATTTAAAATGCTGTTTAAAAATAGAATGTACGTGTAAATTTGAAAATCTCTTGCTTTATTATACCTTGATACTGAGTTTCTATTCTGTAGCTGAAACTATGTTGTCAGACTATAATGAGGGTGACTTCCTATTTGATACAGTTCACAAGAATGTGTTAATGATTTCCTCTTCTTTGTAATCAGAGATTGTGGTTAGGATATTTTATACTACACTGTAGTTTCCCTTTAAAGCTGCTAGTAAGGAGATTATACACCTGGACTCAGAAAGTCTCAACCTAAATTGAAGTTTCAACAAAATTTAAATATTTAAACCTACAGATTGAGTAATTGAGGTAATCTCATGCAAAAATAAACCAGTTTCTATGACTTAAATTTTACGTATAATAAAATGAAGCTAAATATATGAATTGTCTCTTCTGTTTATTCAGAGGGGGAAGCTTAGACGAAGCAATTTTGGTTTTTGACTTTTCCATTTTAAAAAGTGTTGCGACCCCCACTGGATGTCACTGAACTGAACAATGTATATTAGTAAGATGTAGGTAGTAGATTACACACTGAACTATGGACGTGTAGTCTTATGGCGTTGTGAGCCAATCTTGGTACCTCAGAGACAGAAAACTGAAAGGGGAAATGGGCCATTGTAGTCTGTAAATAGTTCCATTCAATTGTATTAGTGAAGCCAGTTGTGAGAGGAGCAGAGTACCTTCAGCTCCCACAAAGCTGAGTCCCACATGCAGGAATATCAATGGGAGTTTGTTGCCTTCAAATGGTGCAGGATCAGGCCCACTGACTAGTGTACTTAGCCTTTTGGAGGACAGGGTGAAATAAGTCTTTGCTATAATTTAACTCTGAACAAAAAAAAAAAAAAAAAACCACAGAAAAACTTATAAAAACATACCTGTAAAAGATTGTCGGGGGGTAAATGGATGTACAAGATTCAGGATAATGGTGAATCAGGTCCACAAAAAACTGTCCACATCTTCACAACAGAAAATTAAAAACTATCAAAACTTAAAGGCTCTATTAAATGGCTTTTAACTGGAGATCAGATTGGATCAAACATCAGATCCAACCCTCCCAATGTTGGTGAAATCTAGATCCAAAGCCTCTGGCTCAGGCTTATCTCCTTTCTGCCTTGATCCAGGCAGAAAGAAGTGGTATATTAACCTGAGAATAAACAGAGAAACAAGGGAAGTTGGTTCATATATCAACATTGAAACTGATATAGCCCAGTAATATATGTTAAACAAAGTACAGAAAAATTTAGATGCACTACAGTTGAGTAAAAATGTACGTGTGTATACAGTAACACAAATTGTACTTTGACTGGACTACATGGATAAACAGAGGAACACCAAAACTACCATACACACTTTTATATAAATGATAAAATATGACTTTCCTGCAGCTAGGGGGAAAACACAACCACCAAGAAATGAAAGCTAGAGTGCACCATGAACGACTTCCAAAAATGTCCAAAACAAGTCCTTTCAGGAAATCAAACAAAAACAAATCCAAACTGGAGAAAATACCACCCCATAAACCTACTTGAATTTTACCCCAGTGCATCTGTGGGAAAATGAAAATGAATGAGCTATATAAGAAGCAGGTTTGAATCTAATATACTTCAGGATACTGAACAAGATTATAGAATAATAAAAAGATGTTACGTGTTCTAACCACTGACTTCACTCTTTCCACATAAGAAAAAAAACATGATAGTATCCTTATGTGCACCGGGCGATATGACAGAGCAAATAGCAGAAGGAAAAGAAGGATTGATGAAACAAATTAGATGCTGGAAAAACAAACCAACAATAAAATTCTTAACCACAGCATTAACAGTAGCATCATGTGAAAGGTTAATACAGGAAAGTTACCATGAAATTTAGAAGTTGTTTCTAGACTACAAAAAAATAAATCACAAATTAAATTTCCCATTCTCTCCTCCACCCCCCTATATATCTTCTAACTCTCCTTGGCTTTCTACCCTTTACTATTAGTATTTTTCTTTAATCACAGTATGACTTTTCCCCCCTAAAATTTGTCCAGAAATGTGGATAATTCTGGTATATGTGACAACTCAGCAATACTCTGATAATAGTTCATATTTAATGTGGAGGAGAATAATGTTAAGAAGACATTATAATAAAATAGGAATTCTGGCTGTTTAAAGGAAAATTAGTTTCAGGTGGAAACCTCTGGCCAGGACTACACTCCAAAATCAGGCTGATGTAAGCCACCTTGCTTGTTGTGCTTGTGTCCATACTTAAATTTGTCTCCCACTGATGTAAATGCCATGTTATGATGATGCAGTAACCCCACTGTGATGTTATTGACATGAACTGTGACCGTATTGATTATTGTTGCAACCAGGGTCCTATGGTCGCACCAGATCTTATATAGAGGAGGTCAAGTGGGGTGTCTATGGAAAGGTTGTAGTTTGCTGGTTATGATTATGCTGTCTGTCTGTGTGTATCATTTTTGTATTTGAAGTTATGAATATTGGCTATATACTTGTATCTCAATGTGTTTGATTCAAAGTAGCCTCAGTGAAGCATTTGGTCAGCTCCTTGAGAAAGGACTATTCTCAGTAAGTGTTCAATCAAGAAACACTTAACTAACAATGGACTTTGGGAGACGCCAATCCACATCTGAGCTTTCCTGGGAATGTTCAAACTAGCAAGTAAACAATAGCGTCAGCCTGCAAAAAGCTGAATCATTCATGGACATGTGACTTACTTTGTGGCTACAAACTCCATTTTGTTGCTGTGACTTTGCACAGAAGAACAAAGGGGTTTCCATCCACAAGAGAGAGAGAGAATATAAAAGGCCCTGGAAACCCCTCCATTTTGTCTTCAGCTGGCTTAAGAGATGGCCTCTCCAGCCCCAAGAGGTGCCTGAAAGAAACTGGAACAAAGGACAGTAACTATGGGGGTGTGAGTGATTGCTGGACTCAGACTAGGAAGGAGTCTAGTCTGTGAAAAGACTATTGGAACATCTCTGAGTGGGAGATTTACCTGCATTCAGTTTCTTACTGTATTAGACTTAGACTTGCATGTTTTCTTTTTCTTTTGATTGGTAACTTACTTTGTTCTGTCTGTTATTACTTGGAACCACATAAATCCTACTTGTTATACTTAATAAAAATCACTTTTTGCTTATTACTGAACCCAGAGTTAATGACTAATTCCTGAGGGAGCAAACAGCTGTGCATATCTCTATCAGTGTTATAGAGGGTGGACAATTTGTACAGGGTAAGCTCATAAGCTTTATACAGAGTAAAAAGCATTTATTTGGGGTTTGGACCCCATTGGGAACTGGGTATCTGGATGCTGGAGACAGGAGTGCCTGCTAAGTGGTTTTCAGTTAAAGCCTGCAGCTTTGGGGGACGTGGTTCAGACCTGGGTCTGTGTTTGCAGCAGGCTAGTATGTCTGGCTCAACAAAACAGGGTTCTGGAGTCCCAAGCTGGCAGGAAAAATGGGCTCAGAGGTAGTCTCAGCACATCAGGTAAAAGTCCCAAGGAGGCCTCTGTGACCCAACCTGTCACAGTGGCGTAGTCGGCAGGATCTGTGCACAGCTGATTGCTTTGAGATACTGGTAGTGATTTTAAATGAGTTAAGTGTGGTGGCTGGAGAACAGATAAAGTGGTTACTGGTTCGTTATTTTCTGTTTGCTTATTTCAGGTAAGAGAAATAGAGGCAGAAAAATCAGCAAAATAGGGGAGAGTGAAAGCTCAGAAGAAGCTAGAACTGCACAAGTTACAAATTGCCAAGAAGAAAAAAGACAAAGAACTTGAGGCCCAGAAACAGGCTCAAATTGAAGCACAAAAGACTCCCCACCAGCAAATCCTGGACTTAAAAACTGTCACGGGGTGGGACTCACCGCTGCAGCGCCTCCTGCTGGTCGTCCAGGGAATTAGTGTTTCCAGCCTCCAGAGCATCCTCTGCAGGCCGGTATCCCGCTGTTCTGCTGGGCCTGAGTCCTTCCTGGACCCCGGTGCTCCTTTCAGGCCAGGGTGCTGCCCCCTGGCAGTACCCCCACAGATCTGGGTCTCCCCAGGGAACCCCCACCCTCTATTACCACCTCACCTCAGACTATAGCTACTGCCAGTCTTGATCTAGCCCTCCCATTCACTGGGGCAGACTGCAGTGTAAATGCCACTCATCACCAGGAAGGGGGGTTGGACCTGCTGCCTCTGCCTACCCTTGGGCTGCCCCTCTGCAACCCCAGTTCCCTTTCTGGCCTTTAACAAGGCCTGCAGCCTGGGGGGTTTCCAGGCTCCCCCAGCTCCTCTAGCCTTCCCCCAGCCCTGCTCCACTTTGGGTACTTTGTTTAGCTCCCCAGCAGCCAGACCCTTCTCCCTCAGCAAGCTAGAGAGAGACTCACTTAGCTCCTAACTTCCCTGGCTTTTATAAGGCCAGCTACAGTCTGATTGGGGAGTGGCCCCAGCTGTGGCTGCCTTCCCCAATCAGCCAAGGCTTGCAACCCTTACTAGCTGCAGCCCTCACGCAGCCTCAGCCCTCTCCCAGGACTGACTTCAAGCCCTTCAGGGCAGGAGCGGGTGACCACCCCACTACAAAGACAAAGAAATTGAGGCCCAGAAGCATGAACTGGCTGTAATGGAGTAGAAGAGGTGCACAGACATGTATCCTGGAGGTAGAATTGGAGTCCTGGTGACTGCTGTGGTGGGAACAGATCCCAAGGACTCTAGCTGGAAGCAAGCACAACCTGAGTGAAATGGAGGAGATTTACTGGCCAGTGAAGGGTCTGTCATAGCTGGTAGCTGTGAACCCACAGCTGGATCAGGGTCACCTTTGCTTTTGGGGGACACAGGAGTGTCTGCCCCAGAGGGGAGCCCAAAGAGGAATTTTAGCTATACTGCCTCTGCCATGGATAGTGTCCAAGTCTGTGGCAGTAAGTTCAGGAGGCGGGTGTGATGTTGCACTCCATATGATTTTATGAAAATATGCTAATGAATGTGAATATAAATGTAACTGGAATATGCTTCATGCAAAAGGTCTCTTGTAAGGTATCATTACAAAGCTTATAATCTACTGAGTGTGGTCATCCTATTTGTATAAATGTATCATTCTTGTATCTGAAACTAGAAATAGGATATATAACTCTGAGGTCCTATTGTAATTATGCAAAGCGTGAGTCATTAATGTTGGTTTGGAATCTTGATGGCTCCCATCAACTAGGACAATTGGTTGTAATGGCTCTGTTTACTTGCAAGNCTTTGATCTGTCTGGTATTACTTGGAACCACTTAAATTCTACTTGTTATACTTAATAAAATAACTTTTTGCTTATTAATTAACCCAGAGTAAGTAATTAATTCCTGGGGGAGCAAACAGCTGAGCATCTCTCTCTATCAGCGTTACAGAGGGCAAACAATTTAGGAGTTTACCCTGTATAAGCTTTATACAGAGTAAAACGGATTTATTTGGGGTTTGGATCCTTTGGGAGCTATGTCTAGGTGCTAGAGAGAAGAACACTTCTTTAGTTGTTTTCAGTTAAGTCTGCAGCTTTTTGGGGAATGTGGTTCAGACCTGGGTGTGTTTGCAGCAGACTACTGTGTCTGGCTCAACAAGACAGGGTACTGAAGTCCCAAGCTGGCAGGGAAAATGGGCTCAGAGGTAGTCTCAGCACATCAGGTGGCAGTCCCAAGGGGGTTTCTGTGACCAAACCCATCACAGTGCTCCCCAAAGAGCATTGAGCCAGGGTCAATACACTGAGGTTGACGCAGTGTGAGCGTAAACACTGTAAAAACAACGAGGAGTCCTTGTGGCACCTTAGAGACTAAAATTTATTTGGGCATAAGCTTTTGTGGGCTAGAACCCACTTTATCGGATGCATGAAGTGAAAAATACAGGAAAGAATGGGGGTTGCTTTACCAAGTGTGAGGTCAGTCTAATGAGATAAATCAATTAACAGCAGGATACCAAGGGAGGAAAAATAACTTTTGAAGTGGTAAGAGAGTGGCCCATTACAGACAGTTGACAAGAAGGTGTGAGTAACAGTAGGGAGAAATTAGTATTGGGGAAATTAAGTTTAGGTTTTGTAATGACCCAATCACTCCCAGTCTTTATTCAGGCCTAATCTGATGGCACCCAGTTTGCAAATTAATTCCAGTTCTGCAGCTTCACATTGGAGTCTGTGTTTGAAGTTTTTTTTGTTGAAGAATTGCCACTTTTAGGTCTGTTATTGAGTGACTAGAGAGATTGAAGTGTTCTCCTACTGGTTTTTTAATGTTATGATTCCTGATGTCAGATTTGTGTCCATTTATTCTTTTGCGTAGAGACTGTCCGGTTTGGCCAATGTACATGGTAGAGGAGCATTGCTGGCACATGATGGCATATATCACATTGACAGATGTGCAGGTGAACGAGCCCTGGATGGTGTGGCTGATGTGGTTAGGTCCTATGATGGTGTCCCTTGAATAGATATGAGGACAGAGTTGGCACCACGGTTTGTAGCAGGGTTTGATTCCTGGGTTGGTGTTTGTGTTGTGTGGTGTGTAGTTGCTGGTGAGTATTTGCTTCAGGGTGGGGGGGCTGTCTGTAGGCCAGGACTGTCCTGTCTCCCAAGGTCTGTGAGAGTAAGGGATCGTCCTTCAGGATAGGTTGTAGATCCTTGATGATGCGCTGGAGAGGTTTTAGTTGGGGGCTGTAGGTGACGGCTAGTGGTGTTCTGTTATTTTCTTTGTTGGGCCGGTCTTGTATTAGGTGACTTCTTGGTACCCTTCTGGCTCTGTCAATCTGATTCTTCACTTCACCAGGTGGGTATTGAAGTTTTAAGAACATTTGATAGAGATTCTGTAGGTGTTTGCCTCTCTCTGAGGAACCGGAGCAAATGTGGTTGTAGCTTAGAGCTTGGCTGTAGACAATGGATCATGTGATGTGGTCTGGATGAAAGCTGGAGGTGTGTAGGTATGTTTACCTTAACAGTCCTCCAGCAGCTGTTCCACAATGCCTGACGCTGACTGCTCTGGTCAAAATTGTGACCTCCTCTGCCCAGGGATCATGGAGACTGGAAGCCACCTCCCACCCCCACCTTTGAAACCCACACATATTTTTGAAATGCCTTTTCCTGACTGCCCATTTTGGCAAGCACAGGTAGCAGCACTCATAGGCTTTAAGGCCAGAAGGGACCATCATGATCATCTTGTCTGACTTCCTGCACATTGCAGGCCACAGAACCTAACCCTCCCAATCACATAAGAGACCCATAACCTCTGGCTGAGTTACTCAAATTCTCAAATAATTATTTAGAGGCTTCAAGTTGCAGAAAATCTACCATTTACTCTAGTTTAAACCTGCAAGTGATCATGTTCCATAGGATGGTGAAAAATCTTAGGGTCTCTATCAATCTGATCCCAGGGGAAACTTCTTTTCTGAACCCATAAATGGTGGTCACTTAGATCCTTAGCATTTCTGCAAGACCCAACAGTGGACACACAGGAAAGAATTCTCTGTAGTAACACAGAGCCCCCTCTCGCCCCCTTCTAGTGTCCCATCACTGGCCATTAGAGATATTTGCTACTAGCAGTTGCAGATTGGCTACATGCCATTGTAGGCAGTTTCATCGTACCATCCTCTCCATAAACTTATCAAGCTCCTTCTCGAAGCCAGTTAGGTTTTTTGCTCCCACTGCTCCCCTTGGAAGACCATTCCAGAACTTCATTCCTCTGATGGTTAGAAACCTTCATTTAATTTCAACCCTAAACTTGGTGATGGCCAGTTTTATATGAATTTGTTCTTGTGTCAACATTGGTGCTTAACTTAAATAACTTCTCTCCCTCCCTGGTATTTATCCCTATATTGTATTTATAGAGAGCAACCATCGCTCTCCTCAGCCTTCTTTTGGTTAGGCTAAACAAGCCAACCTCTGAGTCTTCTGTCATGAGATAGGTTTTCCATTTCCCTGATCATCCTAGTAGTCCTTCTCTGCCCCCGTTCCAGTTTGAATTCATCTTTCTTAAACATGAGAGATCAGAACTGCACACAGTATTCCAGATGAGGTCTCACCAGTGCCTTGTATAATGGTACTAACATTTCCATATCTCTACTGGAAATACTTTGCCTGATGCATCCTAGGATTGCATCACATTGATGACTTATAGTCATTCTGTGATCAACCAATACACCCAGGTCTTTCTCCTCCTATATCGCTTCCAATGGATAAGTCCCCAGTTTCTAGCAAAAATTGTTAGTCCCCAAGTGAATGACCTTGCACTTTGCACTATTAAATTTCATCCCATTTCTATTACTCCAGTGTTCAGGGTCATCCAGATCTTTCCCAAGCCCCCTCTTCTGGCCTTCAAACAACCCCCCCAACATCATTATCAGAAGCAAGCTCCCCAGAGATCAGACATACCAATTCAAAGCAGAACCAGACCCTGCCAGAACAACAGATGCAAAACCTGTAGACATATCTCTGCTGCTACAATGAGCAATGTCCCCCACAACACATCTTTCAAGATCTGTGGGTACTACACATGCCTATCACAACATGTAGTGTACCTCATCCAATGCACTAAATGGCTCAACAACAACTATGAGGTGAAACCAGGCAATCACTACACTCTCGAATGCACTCACACAGAAAAGTGATAAAAGACAAAAACACCCTATTCACCTATGGGCGAACACTTTTCACGAAGTGATCACTCTATATCTGACCTGTCAGTCCTCATCCTCAAAGGAAACCTGCACAGCACTTTCAAAAGGTGAGCCCAGGATCTTAAAGTCATAACTGTGCTAGACACTAAAAATCCTGGTCTTATAAAAACATTGGATTTGTGGCTTATTACAACAACAATCTGTAACCCACTAATCCCCCTTTTTTGTCCTATGACTGGAGACTAGTTAACTGTCCAATTCACCTTGAAAGGTCTTACAGTGTTTTTTAACTACTTATGCTAAACAACCTGTTCCACCTTGCATTTAGCAGTGACCTTGGGAATATCTTTCCCAAACCTGGAGAAGAGCTCCGTGGAGTTTGAAAGCTTGTCTCTTTCACCAACAGAAATTGGTCCAATACAAGATATTACCTCACCCACTTGTCTCTCTAATATCCTGGGACCAACACTGCCAACAGTGGCCATGGGTCTGAATCTCAATTTCTTATCTCATAATGCAAAACCACCATTGCAGTTGACACAAGCTATACCTTTGTTTACTGCACAGCTGTGTGGTCAAGGTTGAATGGGCAATGGAGACTGAACTCCTTTGTCATTCCTAGAGGTGATGAGGCAGTGTCAAAAAGCTTGCATTGCAGTTTCCCTGCTATGCCGTTCTGTATCTAGGGAAATCCAGGGGATGTATATCCTTTCATGAACACAGGATTTTTCTTTCAGTGACGCGAGTGCCAGGGTTCTTCTTGTGACATTAACTATAACAACACATGTTCTTTGTTTCAGAACAAGTCTAGTGCACCTAGTGAGAGCAACCTCACTCTGCTCTGTAGTGGTACTAATGATCCAGTGGAGTGGAATCTTGGTCAGGGTGATAGTGTTCTCTAGGGGAAACAGCTCCCTCCATCGCCAAGAAAGCAAGTTGATTTTAGTGACCAGATGGAATCGGTCTCTGTGCTGTAGGAGGAAAATAGTGACAAAATCCTTAGTGCTGACCATGTGGATTTCTCTAAAGATTTTGTAAAGTCAACTTCTCCAACATGATCAGTTGCACAGGTTGCTTCTCTGGAATTTTCCCAAGTAGATGACTCCTTCCATAGGAAGATAAAACCGAATGAAACACTAAGCAATACCTCAGAGGATCAGCTGCCAGTGAACCTTTGTTAACATCCATCCATTCTAATTCCTTGGCAAAAAGAAGGGGATGAAGGAAAGGAAACCCCAGAAGAAAGCAGGCTTCTTCATGAAGTTGTGTCATTATGTAAAATGACCTCTGCTTTCCACCACAGTTTAAACATTTCAGAAGATAATTACTCCAGTAATAGCAGTGGAAATAAAGTGTAAGGGAACTTTGAGAGGAGAAACAACTTCCATGAGAGGTTAAAGAGAGACTACTCAGGAGTCCACATAATACATGATAACCAAAAGATCACAAAGGAATAATTACTTTTACATTTTAAAATACTTCTGTTTGTTTAGTACATGGATTTAGACATCTGCTTATATGTTTCTCAGTTAATTTCTTGGCTGTGTTTAAGTCCACAAGATGGAACTAAATATACTAATGCACTCTTAAATCAGGTACTAGTTTGTATGTATGTGAAATATACAACTGGTGCATGGTGCTTACTAATGTTCCTTTGTGCAGCAGGAAGTGTATCGCCTTTGCATATATCCTGAAGGTACTGTATTAATCCTGTTGGGCATGAAATGAACAAAAACAGTTTAGATTTGTCTGAAACTTACAAATATCCATGTTTGTAATGATTTAATTGCCTTAATCATCTGGGAAAAGGTTTAAATGTCTTAGAAGATGACTTGCAAACGTTCAGAAGAGCAATAATGATTTTCCATGGCATGTATCTGCTTGAGCAAAGGGGAAAAAGACCTTTTCTAAACTAAAGGATCTCTTGTGACTAATAGGGAGCTTGTTATAAACAGAAACTGTGGCCATGTCTTCCAGACCTTGAAAAGGCAGTGCATACTTTTCTCTTATGAAGTGCTGAATTATAATGTGAAGTTACTTAACTTCTGTTTACAACTAAGGCACTTTAAAGACATTATCCAGTGTCTCAATGTAGACGTTTTCATCTAGGAATTTTCAGAAAGGAAAGTGTACATGAAATTGATAGATTTTATTGCTGTTTTTTAAATTTCTACAATAATTCTGTACTAAAATTAATTTGTGCCACTGCTGAACATGACCATTTGATTTTTACAAGCCACCTTTAAAAGAAACATTACATTATTGCTTTTCTTCTTAGGAGTTTTGTTTAGTTGAGCTGTGCAGTATTTTAAAGAGCAGTGAATGAAGATTACTTATAACACTAGACATCAAAAGTAATTGGTTCAGCAATTAAGAATGCAAATACCCCACTCTCATGTACCAGAGAATCTTTTTGCAATTACAAGGAAGGGAATTAAATGGATGCTGCATGTACTATATTTAGGCATAAATGTTTATCCCCTTTCGAGCACGTAGCATTCCTAAAGGATATTTCTGTATTTAAAATTCAAAAAGTAGATTCCTCCCTGAGTGGAGCACATCTATTCATTGTCCTTGTCCACCCCTATTTGTCCCATACCCTTTGTGGATCAGAACGAGTACATTCTGGGGTGAACCACACTAGGCCAAAAATGACAACTTTGAATACTGTCTATTGGCATGTGTAACACAAAGCAAGGAGTAACAGGATTTGTCATTGCGAGGAATGCTCTCCCACTCTTCCTCACCAACAGCAGGAATCTTCTTCTGTGGCAAGGACGGCTTAGTGGTATCCTCAGCACAGACCAAGGAGAGCAAGTTGAAGAAGTCAGAGGTTAGGGGCAGGTTGGGCTGCAGTACTTTGGTAGTGGATCACTGCACAGGCTAACACCAGTTGTCACATTTGGGTTTACAAAGGAAGTTTCCTCTTGGCCTTAATGAGATTTGACTTTTCTTTTCCCGTTTTATCACCATGAGCATCAGTCAATTGGTTATGTCAAGTGGCTCAAGGGAATTGGTGTGTGATCCCTCTAGGGAGGTTGGGGGGCGGTGGCTGATGCTTTGCCCACGAGATCTAGTGTCTAAAACTATCTTGTCATTTCACATAACTTTGTTGGCAACATCCCTGGTGTTGTAAAAGAAGGTCTTGTATCCCAAACTACAGACTCCGGATGGGTGAAAAGGAGCGGGGAGGCAGATTTTAGTAACACCACTGGTGAGGATGGGCCGCATGACTGGGTAATGGTATGAGGCCTCTTCGCCAAAGTGCCCCGTTTTACGTGCAAGGGAAAGGGTCAGGTTGTGGACTCACAATTCATAATACAATGTCCTTGGCTGATTAGAACATGAAAGTTTTTATAGGTGTGTTCAGTATATATTTCTGAAGAGGACCTCAGCAGCTTATTGGTGCTGAGGATGATTGTAAGATTTGCATCCTGATCTGTCTCAGGGTTTTCTGTAGTACCTATCACCATAGTATCTGAGATGCAAGTGGAGTCTTTATTTGTGTTATCCCAAAAAGTGACACTTGGCAAAACTGTGTTTGAGTTACTGAGGACCAAAATTATTATTAACCCATAAACTATTAAACATTTTAGCTGGGTTATCAGATATCAAGAAATAGGAAGTGTCAGGTCTGAACAGTGTTTAAATGGGGGAGCTCAAACGAAAACACAAGATGTTGCAGGAGGTTGTTCAGGGAATCTGGAAGTGGCATTTTTCTTTGTTGGTCCTGAATCAGTATCCAGTAGTCACTTTGCCACTACCCCTAAGATCTTCATTAACCTTATTAAAAACTGAGGCAAAGTATTCATGTAGGTGTTGGGTATGCCTAGATTATTTTTAATTTTTATTTTTCATTCCTTTTAGGCCTTCTATGTCCCCTTGCTTGGGATGCAGATAGAAGGCCCTTCGCCCAGACCGCATGGCCAGTGGTTCGCTGCGTTGCATTCCATCGTGCCTTGGGAAGACTTACCTTTGTCGCATCATCCATCGCTGCACTGTGGGACACTTACCTTGAAGAATCCTGACATCTCCAGTGCTGTGCCTGTCCTGGGAGTGAGAGTATGCAAGTGTGAGAGTGACCCTCCCCCTTCTTTTGAGCTTAGCTATCAGTATAATAAAAGTGCTGTTTTCTGCCAAACTCTGGTGGGTCATTAGTCCTCCCTAAGCTTACTAGCTGGCCCAATTTGGGGTAACAATTTTAACTCAAACAGATTCTGTTTTATCCATTCCATAAACTTCTAATTTCTTTACAGTCTACCTCATCATTAATATACAATGCTACTCCACCACCTTTATTTCTGTCTTTCCTGAGCAACACATACCCTTTAATACCTGTACTCCAATCATGACTACGATCTCACCATGTTTCTATTATCCCTATAATATCTGGTTTCACTTCCTGCACCAGGAGTTCTAGTTCCTCCATTGTGTTATCCAGGCTCCTTACATTAATGTACAAACATCTTAGTTGTTTCTGCTTGACTTTGCCCAGATTCCTCACCCGATTAGATAAAATCATTTTACTGCCAGTATTGCCTACCTGTTGATGTCACTGGTGTTGGCACAATCTTTCCTCTTAATGTCCATTCTCCTACCCACTGCTGTTCCTTTCTCCATTGCTGTATTCTCTTTCTTGATTTTCCTCCGGGTCAACATTAGAATCAGTCATGGAGATTACATGAGCATCTCCCAACCATCTCCCCCAGATTCCTAGTTTAAAGCTCTTTTAATCAGCTGTGTCAGCCTCCGTCCCAGAAGTCTATTTCCCTCCCTACTCAGGAGGAGTCCATCCCATGAGAACAGTCCTCTGTCCATGAATGCCTCCCAGTGATTGACTATCCCAAACCCCTCCTTATAGCGCCACTGCCTGAGCCATCCGTTGATCATCATAATCTTGTCTCCCCTTCATTCTCCTCCTCTAGGGATAGGTAGAATCCCACTGAAGAGCACCTAGGCTTCTATTTCTTTAAGGGTATTCCCAGCCTGGCATAGTCTGCCTTGATACATTCCATTGAGAATGTAGTGCTATCATTTGTTCCCACGTGAAGGAAAATCAATGGATTCTTTCCTGCTCCAATATGGAATCTCTTCAGCCTCAGGTCCACAACCCATATCTTAGTTCTCGGCAGACAGCACACCCTTCTGTTCTCCAGATGAGCTCTGGTGACAGGCCTGTCTGTTCTTCTTAGGGAGTCACCAATCACATTGACCTGCCTCTTCCTTGTGTTGTGTGATTCTCTGGCCTTCTTCCTGATCTTGCTGACTGCAAATCCTCTTGTCTTTTGTTCTCATTTGCAATCTTCTGCAAGTCATCCTCTGTCCTCCTGGGGCTCAAAACTCTGGCTCTCTTCTTGTAGGATTAGCCACTTTTCTCTTCTTCCTTGCCCTCCCACCTTCTGTTACTGCTTGCTGTGCCCCTTCTTCATTTTCCAGCTCAGCAAACCTGTTGCTCAATGTTATTTCTCCTTCTCTAGATGGACTTTTCCTCTGCCTAATTTGCATAGTCACATGCTTCAACTGGCCACTTTCCTCATCCAGGCGTCTACTCTCAGTTCTCTAGTCCAGCTTGTATCTGTGAGTCTTGAGTTTTCCCTTCTGTCTTCTCTCGCCTTCCCTCCATCATCTGCTTGAATCCCCTTCAAAACTCAACCATAGTTTCCAGCTGCATTTCCAAAGCTTGGATACTCTCTTCCATCAGCTCTATCAGGTAGCACTTCATACAGATAGAGCTCTTTTTGGGTACCTGCTCTAGGATAACGTACATCTTGCAGTTTCCACATCCAATCATCTTCATTGTCTCTTCCATTCCTTGGGTCACTACCACTACTTCCTCTATATCGGTCATAAGCCTTCCCACCTCACCTCCTGTCAAGGAAAAAACAAAACAAAACAAAAACACTCCTCCCCCAAACCCCCCTTACAAACTCCCACTCAAACTCCCCTGTTTTCAGATGTTTCCTGGCTGCTTCACTGCCTTTATAGGCCCCTAATCAGAGAAGCCCTGTCCCCTAATCAGGGCTCTGCTGTGATCAAAGGCTCTGCTTCTCTCGTGGCACACTGCCTCCTTCCAGCCTCTGCAGACTGAAGAAAAGAACAAAACAAACACAAACCAGTGAGCAAGCAACAGAGGCGTAGCGAGCGCCCTCCGTACCCTCTGACCGGAGGGGGCCCCACAAGGAAGGGGGCCCCTAAAAGTGGCAAAAAAAAATGTAAGGTATAACTAGGTAAGTGACATTTATTGACGCTATTGCACAATCCATGTCTGTTTTACTGACAAAACTGTGAAGTCATTATGATACATCATAATGCTATTGGCTACATTAGTTGTCTGTCGGTCAGTTTCGAATTTTAGTTGGACCCATTCAAAGAATGTATATTTGCATTCATAATGGCAGTCGGCGGATAAATGTTATTAATTTAGTTGTTTAATTTTTTATCGTTTGAAACGATTAGTTTCCAACGCAGAAGCGTGCTTTGTGATGTCTAAGAGAACGTATTAGAGCGGAGCTAGTAAACGAAAGACAGCAAAAGATGCCACGAAGGAACTTGAGAAAATTCCAAAGTTGTCAATGGATTTTGCGCTGCAATCCAACGTACAGGTACAGGCACATGAAACGGACAGCGCTAGCAGCGACGAATCGTATCCAGAAGTGCTTCAAGTGAGGTTGAAGGTGAAGCCAGTTGTTCTACCAAACAAACTGTGACAGATATTCCAGCTGCTGCCAGGAAAGAAGTATCTGAATCTGAACCACTGATTGATGATCCAGGAGATTATCCGTCTATAATATCGGACAGGCAAGTATGTGACATTGTTGCACGTGGCCCGCATGCTAGAAATAAATGACCATGCCTTTTATGTACCATGTGGAGCTCACACTTGGAATCTTGTGATCTCAGATGCGGTAAAGTCATCGAAATATGCCGTTGACTTTTTCGGTCTGATTAACAGAATATATGTTATCTTTTCTTCTTCACCTTCACGTTGGGATATACTTCAAGAACATATGCCAATATCTGTTAAAGGATTATCGGACACTTGTTTGGAGTCGAGAATTGATGCTGTGAAGCCATTGCGTTATCACCTTGAAGAACTGTGCAATGCTTTGTCATCTTTGCGAGAATATGCGCTCGAAAAGAAAGATGGCAATACAGCAACAGAAGCCGGTGCGCTTTTAGACCATGTTACTACGTGGCCTTTTGTTCTGACTGTGTACACGTAGTACGATATACTATTTCACGTCAATAAAACCAGCAAATTAATTCAGTCACCAGATGTGTCAATTGACGTACTGCAGGCAGAAGTCGGTGCTACAAAGAAGTTTTTGGAAGACTATCGAAATACAGGATATATCTCTGTGGTCACAAATGCACGTGAAATAGCAGAGCATATGGGTATTGAGCAGGTGTTTCCAGAAACCAGGGTGCGATGTAAGAAGAAAATGTTTGATTACGAATGTGCTGATGATTCAAGTAGTCTTTCTGCCAAAGAAAAATTCAAATCGTAGTTCTTTCTTGTTCTCACTGATCAGGCCATATCTTCTGTTTCGTCGCGATTTGACCAACTCGTGGAGTGGTATAAGTTGTTTGGATTTCTGTACAATGCTAACAGCCTGAAGCAGTTTCACAGAGAATGAACTGGAGAATCACAGCAAAAATTTTGAAAGAAAAATGGGAGACATTGATGCCAACGAACTCATAATGGAATTGAATCGTTTTATTTATGTCATCGAGAAAGAGAGAAGACTTGTCACGGCAAACAATTTTTTAACGTACATATACAAGAACAGCCTTCAGGAGATATATCCGAATCTTTGCATTTGCATCAGAATTCTTCTGACCACACCAGTTACTGTCGCTGGTGCTGAAAGGAGCTTCAGCAGAATGAAACTGATCAAGAATATCCTGCGCTCAACCATGACAGATGACAGGCTTTCTGCGCTTGCAGTTATCTCAATCGAAAACAAGATTTCCGGATCTCTGGACTATGACACATTGATTAGCCAATTTGCGGAGAACAAGGCTCGAAAGAAGCGCTTTGCATAAATACGGAATACATGTACACTGTAGGCCTATGTATACATAATATGAACCCTGTATATTGTATAAAATAAATACCGCATTCCAGTTTCTGCATTGTAAGGGGCCCCGCCCGGACATATGTTCGGAGGGGGCCACATTCTTTGTTGCTACGGCCCTGGCAAGCAAACTCTCAAGAACTCACTCACTGCCCCAGGAACAGGGAGCTTGCTTCCTCTCTTCTTCTCCAGCAGAACTCCCACTCAAAACTTGCCAGGTTTCAGCTCTGTTTGCTGGCTCCTCTGCCACTGCTCCTTTGTTGTGTGTTGTCTAGCTACCCAACTGGCCAATCTGGCTATATGTGCCAGATATGCTTCTGCCTGGAGGTATTGGATCTCCTGGACCTGTGTGGAGAAGAAGCTGTGCAGGCACAGAAACAAGGACATCCACAAGCGGAATGCAGGTGAAGGGATACTACAGGAATCAGCAGCAATGCTGCTGGAGGTGTTTTAATTAATCCAATTTGGAAGTGAAATGATTATTTTGGAATGATTTTTTTTCAGGGTAAAGTTCACGTGCACACGCATCTGTAGTGCAGATTAATTCTGCTTCTGGCAGTTCTCCTACAGCAGTTGCACACCACTCTGCTTTATGCCTGGATCAGCCTTTCCACTTATATATCTTGACACAGGGCCACCACCCTGTTTAAATGCTGGAGCCCAGCCAGGTGAACGCCTTTGCAATTCCAGCTTGGAGCAAGCACATACACGCAGAATCACATACCCACGATAGTAGCCATGCCCAGTGCTTTTGTGTGGTCCTGTCAGGAGGCCCTGACCTTACTTGCCCTTTTGGGGGAGAGGAGTATGTGCAATTCCATATGAACAGCAGTCACTGGAAAATAAAGAGCTGCAAGTTGCTGGTAGAGCAAAGGCAGGAGAAAGGACACTTCTGGGACAAGGACCAATCCAGCTTCAAAGCAAAGGAGCTCCAGCAGAACTACAAGAATCTGAGGGACAAGAACATGACCTCCATTAATGCTCCCATAACCTGCCGATACTATGAGGAGCTGGACTGGATGTTTGCAAGGGAGGTCACCACCCACTGACATGGGTTGCTGGGTAGTTTGGAGTCGAACACGTAAGGGACCTATACAACCCCAGACCCAGAACAGGAGGAAACTGCTGTGGGGAGGAGCTCTACTAGTGTTATGTGCTGTGTTACAATATAACTGTATAGGAAGATTTAAACAACTTTCTTCTGGGTACCGTCTGAGCACTGCCATGTTGGGCGGATGTGAGTGATGAGCTCTGTCCACCTGCTCCCCGGCACTTAGCATGCTCAAAAGTCTGCACCAGATACTTTAAGCTCCACAGGATTTCTCTCCCTGAAGTATAAAATCTTACAAACATGGGCCACTTGTGCCAGCATCCCACCCCACTTCCCATGCCACATGAGTCTCCCTCTCCCTCCTGGTTGTCTGCATCCCCTCTGTCCCTCCATTCAAGATGATGGCTCTGTGGGTGTTAAAAATCAAACACACTGCACAGCAGGCAGGTTTATCGTAACAGCAGACGCAGAAAAAGCAATTGAAAGGGTACTTTGGCTCACAGTTTGACCAGTGCCCTGAGGTTTTAGCTACTTTTATATTTTATAGGTAAATTGCCAAAATGAGGCTACAGAGACATTTCAAAATAGAGATTATCAAGCATTCATGGCTGTTTTTAATCGGCCCCTCACAGGCTCGTTTACTCTTTGGGTTCAAAGTAATTATTGCAAAAGTTTCTTTATTTTGTAGTGCACTTTGCGCTGAGCTGTAGGAATTATAAAAAAAAAGAATGCTCTGTTTTGGCACACACAGTGCGAGACAATGCAGCCTTCCCTGGGCTGCCCATGTAGGTGGTCTACATCTGACAAAAGTCTGAGGGAAGCAAAAGAAGACAGGGAAGAGATGTTTGCTGACTTTGTGAGTGCACCTCAGCAGTCAAGGAAGCAGAGGGAAGGTTTCCCTTAGAAGTCTGAGAGGTTCTCAAAGGAGCACCTATACACAGAAAGAGAGCACATGGACAAAGAAAAGGACATGCAGGAAAGATTGCTGGACAGGATGCAGAGGCCAACAATTCTGCTGGAGAACACTGTAGCACTATGTTCATGCTCCGTACCCAAAAGCCATGTCATACACTTGTGAAGAACACCGGATACTTGGAGCCCCCTCATATTCCCCCAAATATCAGGCCCTTCTGCGCCATTCAACCCCCCATCCCACCACCCAAGGACAAGGAGAACAGTTTTGCCCCTCCACCTACCCATTTTTGTGAGCCCATCAGTACAAACATGCACTCTGCACTTTAGGCATGTTCTGCCACAGCTCCACTAATCTGAAGTTTGCACTGTTATGTTGAATCAATGCAGGTTTTTATTATGCAAAATTCATCTGAAAAAATGTCACCAAGGTACAGCTCCCCTCAATCACACGAGTTCTTCATAAAATGTTTTCATCAGCACATTTCATTTCTTACTTTGGTTACGAGACACCACTATACCTGATCTCAAAGTACATTTTCCCTCATACTATCAATGCCTAGCAAAGGGTTTACAAACCCACATTTCATTCATTGCCTTGTTGTACTACTAGTACACCCTGGCCTATAGAAAGGAACACAAGGCATCCCTGACCCTGGTCCTCTGAATCAGTTGGAATGCTCTGTAGGAGCATCATTTCTGGCTGCTCGTATCACCCAGACTTCTTTTGGGAGCTCGCCTTGGAATATTTAGCCTTCTTTCCCTACTGGCGAGATTCCTCCATAGACTGACACACCAACTGAGGGAAGGTGATTTGTTCCTCCTCTTTTCACAGATTGCTAGTTGGTTCAGCCCCTAGGGCAGGCTAGAGCAGTCCTCAGAGGTGCTCTAGTTTGTAAATGTTCCCTCCTCATCACTGCCATGCCCGCCCCGGCGGGAATCACCAGGGCATAAGATTGGCACAGCAATGCCTCTTCTTGCCTCCTCTGGCCCACCCAGATCTACTTCTGACATCCCTCTTGCCCCCTGCACCAGGGGTTTTTTTTACAGGGGGAACAGAGCTGGCAGAACCTGTTCTGTACAGAGACAAATCTCTGTGTGCTTATTCCTGCCTTTGGCCCCGTTGAGTCCAGCACAGCTAGAGGCACTGTGTAGGGCAAGGATGAATTTCTGCACTGGTCTATTTCTGCTTTCTCTCTCACAACAGTCTAAGAAGTAATTCTATTGAAATCAGTGCAGTTACACGAGTGTAAAACCAGTGTGAGGGGAAGATCAGGCCCAGTAGGGTAAACTGCAGTTGGCTATGGCCCTTCATTTACTATTGTGATATGCCTAGTCCATGTTAACTGTCAAAGAGACATATTGTCAGTGAATAGGTAGCTTGCTTACTAGCCTGCTCACATTCTCAGACATCCATAGAACCGTAATAATAACCAAGAGAACAACAACAGTCAAGCAAAATATAATCTATGGCTGGTAAACAGGAAATGCACTAGTTTGTTGGCAAAGGGCATGAATACAGAAAAGCTTATACAACAATACATCATGCTTAAAGACAAATGAATGGCTTCATGGCAGAGGTGTTCATATTTACAAAGCTAATATGATTCATAATTCAACAATCCTTTCTGAATTAATTTGCTTTATTTGATGAGAATGTTTTAAACATAAGTAGGAGGCAAAGCGGTGTTTGACTAAAAACAAATTAGCACAACACAGCTTCTGTCTCTGATTTCTACATAAAAACTAATTGGGGGATAGGTGGGGGAAGGTGATCTCTCCAGCAGTGGAGCTGCACACAATAAAATTGGGTAAATTTGCTTGTACTCGATCTATACTGAAACTCGGATCCTAGAAGTCCATTTGCTGAGGAAAAATGTGGAATTTGTAGTTTTACAGAGAATCTTTAGTTTTTACATTTTGTGAAAAAATAAAAGCATACAGTAAAACCCTGTTTATCCGAGCCTCCATTATCCAGCTCTCTGTATTAACTGAACCACCAGCAGCCCAGATCTGACTGGGTTGGGTGGGGGTGGTCCACTCAAGTCCCTGCCACCCGGGACAGCCTGCTGAGCCCCCACCACAGTCATTCCCAGGCCGCTGGTGGTTTGGTTAATATGGAGAGCCGGATAAAGGAGGCTCAGATAAACAGGGTTCTACTGTATATCAGTAAAACATTGCGTTCAGCTGATACCTGTATCTCTGGTGGCTAGGGAAACGAACGTTCATTGTTTCATTTTAATCACAGAAAAATGAAGATTTTTGTTGTTTAAAAGATAAATGTGTGTGTATTTTTTTTAATCACGGAAAACTAGGATCTCTGCTGATATATAAACTCTACTATTAGCATGGCATGTACATGCTCTTAGAATACTTGCAGGTTTCTAGTGATTATTCTCTTTTCTTAAACAAACACACACACACGCTTATCCACCAACAAATGAAAAAAGGTAGCTACTGTGTATTTAAATAGCCCAAATCGGTATAATTAATGCATGAGCTGGCAACTGTGTATAATAATGATAATAAAACTTTGCATTTCTATATGTTCTTTCATCTGAGACTCCTGATGGGCTTTACTAACATTAAGGAATGAAGCCTTACACGTCATTGTGCGGTAAAGAATTATTATTATTATTGTCATTTTGTGGCTGGGAAAACCGAGGTATGCAGAGATTCAGGGACAATACTTTCAGATGTGACCTCTGACTTTAGGTTCCCAACTTGAGATACTTTGGGTCTGATTTTCAGAGTAGCTGAGTACTCACATCGCTCCAGAAGCGGAGGCCACGTGTGAAAATTTTGGCCCGGATTGTTCTGATTACCCTTTATTGTCCTGTTGCAGGCCTGATGCAGAGAGACATACTGTAACAAATCCACAGCAATCTGGGCCTTCTTGATTGTCATCTGTGCTGCACATGATAGGGATCTGAACACTTCACAGGAGCAGTAAGACATAGGCATAATTTGACTTCTATATTTGGGGGGGCAGGGCTATGCTTGGGGAGGGGGAAATTCTGTGCCTGCCCACGGGGCGCCATTTCAGATTGGGGAGGGTTAAAAAAAAAGGACCCTCCATGGGGCCCTGGCCCCGCCCATTTCCCCACCCCCACCCCAGCCCCGCCCCAACTCCACCCCCTCCTCCCAGCCACGTGAAAAGGGCTGCCCCAGCGCTACCGGCTTCACGGTTTGCCGGGCAGCCCCCAGACCCTGTGACCCGGCCAGCGCTTCCCCAGCGCAGCTGGAGCCCGGGAGGGGAAGCGCCCAGCCCGGGTCGCAGGGTCTGGAGGCTGCCCGGCAAACCGTGAAGCCGGTAGCGCTAGGGCTTCCGGGAACCCCCGGGCCCGCGGACCCTGCGCCCCCGCTGGGCACTTCCCCTCCCGGGTTCCGGCGGCACAGGGTCCGGAGGCATGGGGGCTGCCCGAAGCCCGTAGCGCTCGGCTCTTAAACAGAGCCGAAGAATCTGGGGAGGAGCAGAGCAGCCGCGGGAGAGGAAGTGCCTGGCCGGCATTTTCCCGGACATATTTGGCTTTTTGGCAATTCCCCCCGGACCGGGGTTTGATTGCCGAAAAGCCGGACATGTCCAGGAAAAAACGGATGTATGGTAACCCTGGGGGTGGGGGGGGTGCAACCTTAACCTTGATTCCAGGGGCTACTTAGGCAACTGAAAACTAGTTTCTTTGCAGATAATATCTTAGAAATTATATGATAGGAGCATTGAATCTAATTCCTATATCAAGAAAGAAAAATAAATATTAGACCCACTCATCTCTAATACTAACATGTTCTGACATCTTGTGGCAAATAACTTAAGGGACACTGTTAGGTTTAAATTGCAATGTATATTCTTACTCAGATACTCTTACTAAAGTCAGAAGGGGCCATCGTGATCATCTAGTCTGATCTCCTGCACAATGCAGGCCACAGAATCTCACTCACCCACTCCTGTAATAGATCACTAACCTCTAGCTGAGTTACTGAAGTCCTCAAATCATGATTTAAAGACTAAGTTACAGAGAATCCACCATTTACACTAGTTTAAACCTGCAAGTGACTCATGCCCCATGCTTCAGAGGAAGCTAAACCCACCCTGGGTCTGCCAATCTGACCCGGGTGGAAATTCCTTACTGACCCCAAATCAGTTAGACCCTGAACATGTGGGCAAGACCCACCAGGCAGATACCTGGGAAAGAATTCTCTGTAGTAACTCAGAACCCTCCCCATCTAGTGTCCCATCTCCAGCCATTGGGGATTTTTGCTATTGGCAGTCATCGATGGGCCACATGCCATTGTAGGCAGTCCTATCATACCATCTCCTCCATAAACTTATCAAGCTCAGTCTTGAAGCCAGTTAGGTTTTTACCCCTACTACTCCCCTTGGGAGGCTGCTCCAGAATTTCACTCCTCTGATGGTTAGAAACCTTCACCTAATTTCAAGCTTAAATTTGTTAATGGCCAGTTTATATCCATTTGTTCTGGGATCCACATTGGTGCTTAACTTAAATAACTTCTCTCCGTCCCTGGGATTTATCCCTCTGATGTATTTATGGAGAGCAATCATATCTCCCCTCAACCTTCTTTTGGTTAGGCTAAACATGCCAAGCTCTTTGAGTCTCCTCTCATAAGGTAGGTTTTCCATTCCTCAGATCATCTAGGTAGCCCTTCTCTCAACCTGTTCCAGTTTGAATGACTCTTTCTTAAACATGGGAGACCAGAACTGCATGCAGGATTCCAGACGAGGTCTCACCAGTGCCTTGTATAATGGTAGTAACACTTCCCTGTCTCTACTGGAAATACCTCGCCTGATGCACTCGAGGACCGTGTTAGCCTTTTTCACAGCTGCATCACATTGACGACTCATGGTCATCCTGTGATCAACCAATACATCCAGATCTTCCTCCTCCTCTGTCACTTCCAACTGATAAGTGCCCAGCTTATAGCAAAAATTCTTATCGTTAGTCCCTAAATGCATGACTTTGGACTTTGCACTATTAAATTTCATCCCATTTCTGTTACTTCCATTTTCAAGGTCCTCCAGTTCTTCTATGATATTCTGGTCCTCCTCCGTATTGGCAATACCTCCCAACTTTGTGTCATCTGCAAATGTTATCAGCACACTCCCACTTTTTGTGCCAAGGTCAGTAATAAAAATGTTAAATAAGATTGGTCCAAAGACTGATCCATGAGGAACTCCACTAGTAACCTCCCTCCAGGCTGACAGTTCACCTTTAAGCAGGACCTGCTGTAGTCTCCCTTTTAACCAATTCCTTATCCACCTTTCAGTTCTCATATTAATCCCCATCTTCTCCAATTTAACTAATAATTTCTCATGAGGAACTGTATCAAATGCCTCACTGGCATCCAGGCAGATTAGATCTACTGCATTTCTTTTGTCTAAAAAGTCAGTTATCTTAGCAAAGAAAGATATTAGTAGCTTTGTTACTACCTCTTGAATACAACAATTGAAACAATTGTAAAAAAATCTACAATTACTCTCTATCATTTAAGCTACTTACTTTTTGCAGCTTACTAAGCTTGGAACAGATCATTTAACTTTAGGAAACATCCTAACAGCCCTTTTTTATCTTAACCACCTGTTAATCACTCTGTTTATAAACAAAATTCTGACTCCCTGCCTCAGGGGTGCAAGCTGGAAGCACCACTCTCCTGTCTTCTCTACAAAACTCATTGCATTGCAAACTCCGGCTGCCTGCCTGAGGCTTGCAGTGGGGTGGGTGGGGGCAATGCTCTCCATACCCCAAACTCCGCTCTTGCAGTCAGGATAGAACTCCAATCCCCCTCTGAAAGCACAGGCCACTACCGGAGAGTCTCTGGGTCTTTTTGTAATCACAGAGGGTGACTGCAGCTTGAGTAGATACCTCTGAATTCGCTTTTGTCGAGCTAGCTCAGGGCCTTGAGTAGTGAGGCTGTGGCAGCGGGTGCTTTAGAGCAGCCTCGCGCCATGAGTAGTTACCCCGGGCTCTGGGTGGGCTCATACAGCCCGTACTGACGTGCATGCTGCTGGTAGCTTTACTGCTCTGGGACCTGAGCTAAATTAGCACTAGTATGATATGTCTGCTTGAGCTTCAATCACAGCCTGCGATTGTAGTATCTAGGGAGACCCTCTGTTAGCAGCACAGAGCCTAGGAAATACCTCATAAATCATTCTGATTTTATCCATCCAGCTAGCCTGCTCTCTGATTAGGGCAGCACTACAGCTTAATAGATGGGACATGGAGTCAGGAGACCTATGTTCTAGTCCTTGCTTTGCCACTTACCTGCTCTGCGTTAGCTTGGGCAAGTCCCTTGACCTCTCTGTATTGCTGTTTCCCCTCTTACCTTTCATCTATTATGTTTATTTAGCCTGTAAGTTCTGCAGGCCAGGGATTCTCTCTTAGGGCTTGTCTACACAGGGAAATTTGCTAGTATAGCTGTAGTCAAGGCTTAAATTCAGCCGGCCCAGAGCTGTCTGGAGCAGAGCTCTGGTAAATAAATATTTTCAACCCCCCTGGAGTTTTTAATAGCATGATAATTATACCACTCTAACTATGGCCATATTATAGTTACACTATAAACTTTTGCTGACATAATTTATGTTGGTATAAAGCCACCCCTGTTCGTATATTGCCTGTGTGTGTGCATACTCGGCTGCTTGCTTTGGTGTGCACATACTCATCAGGAGGGCTTGTGTCCAGAGGCACTGAATTTCATTTTTCCAGGTGGGTGTTCCACCCCCACTCTGCCCTAGGCCTGCCCTCATCCCTCTCCTTCCCCAAAGACTCCACTCTCACTCTACCTCTTCCTGCCCTCACTCCACTCCCTCCCATGAGCGCACCGTACCCTTGCTCTGCCTCCTCCCGCTCTGTCCCCTCCCCTCAGTACCTCCTGTCTGCCTCCGAACAGTGCTGACGGTATGCCGGGCTCCAGGGCAGTTTGAGATGCAATGAGTGGTGTTCTGCTGGACGCAAACGTAAGTCAGGTGTGTATTCTTTTTCCCCATCAGGCTGAGCAGAAGGTGCATCAAACAGCAGGTACTGATCCTGTGCCAATACCCACTCAGTGAGCTGGTCACCTGCAGTGTCATTCATTGACTAGCCCCATGCTGTAGGGTGGCTATTAAAATCAATGTTCATGGATAGGGGTTGTGATTTTGATAAGGCTGGGGAGGGCCACTGCCAGTTGAGCAGCTTATACACATTATTTATTATCAGTTCACCAACTTGATACTGATTACAAAACTGTTGTCCATTGTTGGCAGTGCTTTGGCTAAGTCTTTTAGTTTCAGCCTGATGTAGGTGCCATTCCATGTTTTGGATGGTTTTGGTTGGAGAGAAGGATGTATCCTGGTATCTTGAGGCTGATGTCATTGCAAGGCTGCTGATGGACAATAACATCAATGTCAAGAAACTCCCATTTCAGAAGTTAAATATTAACTAGTGACTTGTACAGTAGTTAATAGAACTTGCTTCAAAGTGAATCCCAAAGAGAAACAAGGAAAAATCAAACAACCTCTTGCATTTCATGGGGAAGAACAAGTGCAGGGCAATAAATTTGACATTTCTATCTGATGGCATATCTTTGAAAGGCTGAGAGCTTTTGAAATGTATTGATTGCCATGGTGACTGTTAACAGCAAAGGTTACACTGTGTACTTATTTAACTGAAATGTGTGTTTTGGTTGTTTGTTTGGATTATTTTTGAAGCCAAGTGTACAGACAACATAAGACCAGATGCAAATCCACAACAGATTTCTATGTGTTGGCGCCTGTACAGTGGTACTGCTTGTATTTAGTTTAAAAAACAGAACAAAGAACTCCTGTTGATTTGAGAGTTCCTGGAATAACGTCTGAATTTAGAATTCTCGGGAACTAGTCAGAGATGGTGTTTTCTCATTCTCACGTGGCTTTGCCTGCTCTCTCAGCCAGGCACTTGGAAGGCTACCATGAGGTAGGTTTGTGTGGTGAAAGTCTTAACTGGATTCCTTGATCTAAAATAAATGATGAAACCCCCATAAAGACCACTAGAAATTCAATTGCATTGTCTTGCCTGAAATATATTTCTTCTGCATTTATCAGCATTTCCAGCTTTGCTTCTCTCAGCTTTCCCGCTGCCCAAAACCACAATTTCTCTTATTCAGTGGAAATACTGTATTACTGTCACTGACACCCTGTTGAGAGAGTGGTGCAGGCTGGAGTGAAAAAGTGAGGGTGCTAGAAGTTGCCATCTTGCCACCTGAGCTGACTCCATGCTGCGGATTCAGATCTGGCACTGTACGAGGTATAGTGTTACTATGGTATTCAGAGAACGAACATAGTCTCCAGGATGTGGGAGCTGACAGGTGGTTTTAGATAAGACTGAAAATTGATCTGAATTAAGATGCTCTGTATATATGTTAACTATGTATCTAATAAAGACTGTTAAGTTACTAGCACTGAATTATTATTAAGGCTAGTGGATTACTTGAATATAAAACAACAAGTAGTACCAGGAGCGAAGGAAGTGATCAAAAGAACTGGAAGAAGTTAAAAAAAACAAAACAAAACCCACGAAGCAAACTTGAGGTAAAAGTTACTCAGAAGTGAAAAACAAGTTTGAATGAAATAAGATGGATCAATAAAGATGTTGAGAAATGCTGTAGAAAATTGGAAAAGGTTTAAACAAGAATTTGATTTATTTTTGAGGCCATCAGGATCTACTCATAAGGAAAATGAATAAAAGATTGCTATTTTTTTTAAAATATTGCAGATAATGAAACAATTTTGGTATATAATGCATTGGCACTTAATGTTAGAAAAAGAGGAGTGTGTTTTTGTCAAAAAAAAAAAAAAAAAAAAAAAAGAGGAATACTGTTTATCAAAAGGAAAAGTAACATTTGAAAGATTTCATTTTCACTCAAGAAGTCGGATGGATAATGAGACTTTTGAGATCTAAAAGATAAGAAGTCAGACATGTAATTTCCAGAATCTGAGTCAATGATAAAAGACCAAATTGTGATGGACATAAAAAAAAGATAGTGTAATAGAAAGACTGTTTGAAAAGCCAGATCTAAATCTAGAATAAGCAGTGAGAATTTGCCAAACTGCTGAACTTAATCAACAATGACTGCACATTTTAGAAAGAAAACAAACTGCTGTGAATATAGACTTAATAAGAAAAAGTAAAACAAGTCTATGGAGAAAAATAGAGTGAAATTACTAAAGTTAAAATATATGATCATATGAAAGAATGTTCTAGAAGTGGAAGGAGGCACCAACCTAAACAATGTCCAGTATATGGTCATACCTGCAAAAACAGCGGTGCTGACTTTCTAATCTGTTGGGGGGGGGGGTGCTTAACCTCCCCTGGCTATGTGCCAGACCCTGCCCCCACTCCATCCCTTCCCTCAAGCCCCCACCCCGCCTCTTCCCACCATGCCCCCACTCCACCTCTTCCTGCCCCCTCCCCTGAGCTCACCCTGCCCTTACTCCTGCCCCTCCAGTGCCTCCTACATGCAGCGGAACAGCTGATCACAGCTTTGGGAGGCCCTGGGAGGGAGGAGAAGGTGCTGATTGGCAGGCGGGAGGTGCTGAGGGATGGGGAAGCTGGCTGCCAGTGGGTGCTCAGCACCCAACATTTTTTCCCCCGTGGGTGCTCCAGCTCTGGAGCACCCACAGAGTTGGCACCTATGGCAAGAAACAAAATCTTTCTACAAAAATTTGTAGACAGGGAAGTCAGGAAAAATGTAGTATACATTGAGTTCAAAATTCTCCGAGAAGATACTGAATAAAGAATACAGAGCTGACATAACAGATGAAGAAAACTTATTTCTGGGTATATTGAAACAGAGTCACTCTGAACTACCAGTTACACTATCTACTAATGGAATATTTATTTTGTATGCAATAGATATAGTGGCACAAGCTAATGTAATTTCAGAAGAAATTATAAAATGTCTAAAAATAAAACTAGTATTAAGAGAACAAATGCATAATAATTTACAATCTTATAGTGGCAAAAAAAATTCCTTTTTGGGTATTTGTGAATTACTGGTCAAAGTTAAAGATAATTTAGAAAACATAAGATTTTTAGTTGTTAAGGGACAAGGTATTTCTGTTTTAGGTTTAGAAACATGCTTAGCACTAAATCTAGTTGGTAGAATTCAGACTATTCAGAGTTCTGAAACACTGGAAATACAATATTAATTTAACAGAGTTATTTCCAGGCATTGGTAAATTAGATACAGTGTATAAATAGAATTAAATGAAACCAGTTATATATGCAACTAGAAAAATACCCTGAGCTTTAAGAAGTTGAGTACAAGTTAGTTAATTTAGGTTGAATCATAAGAGTGAAAGAACCAGCTAACGGCATGTCTACACTATAAAGTAAAGTCGACTTAATGTAAGTCGACATCCAGCCGCCACAATAATTAAGTTGGTCATGTGTGTCCACACCATGCTCATCATGTCAGTGGAGTGCATCCTCACTAGCAGTTCTTGCATCAATGCACAGAGCAGTGCACCTTGGGAAGCTATCCTACAGTACAACTAGCCACAGGGGGTTTTGGGAAGGGCTTGCAATGCCTCATGGGACCAAAATATTGTCACAGGGGGGAATGGGAACATGGCTTCAGCCTTCCTTGATGCAGTTTCCTCCCTTCCTAGCCTGATATCAATGGCAAACAACCCATACTTTCTCATGCCTTTTTTCGAAAGCCTGGCTTATCTGCGTGTATGCCGTAGCCCGAGAAGCATGGACTCCATCAGCTGTGCACTCTTGTTGTGAGCATTACAAACACCTCACACCTTATTCTGCAGTGTTTCCAGAGTCAAGACAGAAGCTGGCGTGCAGAACATTGCAATGTCATGCAAGCAACCCTGCTGTAAGGCATAGAACAAGACAATTCCTGGTTGCTGCTGGCAGTTGTGCAGTAGCTGAATACGGTTCATTTCTGGTCCTAGGAAACAAGCACTGACTGGTGGGATCTCATAGTTATTCAGCTACGGAATGATGAACAGTGGATGCACAACTTTCAAATGCGGAAGACTGCTGTCCAGGAACTTTGTGTGGAGCTTTCCCCAGCCCTGAGGAGCAGCAACACTAAAATGAGAGCTGCTCTGACAGTGGCGATCACTCTATGGAAGCTTGCAATGATCAGATGGGTACTGGGCAGTGGGGAGTTGGTAAATCCACCATGGGAGCTGTTGTGATCCAAGTATGTAGGTCCATTAATCAACATCTGCTAAGAAGGGTAGTAACTCTGGGCAACGTGCAGGACATAGTGGATGGTTTTGCCGTGATGGGGTACCTAACTGCAGTGGGGCGATAGATGGCACACATATTCCTATCTTGGCACCAGACCACCTTGCCAAAGAGTACATAAACTGTAAGGGATAATTTCAAAGGTATTGCAAATGCTGGTGGATTACAGGGGGTATTTTACAGACATCAACATGGGATGGGCAGGATGCGCATATCTTTAGGAACACAGGTCTGTTCAGAAACTGCAACCAAGGACAGCAAAATAACCATTGATGATGTTGAAATGCCAATCGTGATCCTGGGAGACCCAACTTACCCCTTGCTCCCATGACTCATGAAGCTGTATGCCAGCCTCCACAGTAATGTGCGCCACTTATCTGCGTTGTGCCTTCCCATACCATCCCTCAGTTGCATCAGTTTCCCTGTATCTCCTCCCAGACAAATCCCCTTGATTGGAATAAACAAAACATTTAATTCTTGAAACATTTACTTTTATTGCACACACAAAGCAACTTAAAGAACAGTAAAATAAATTTAACCTTGGGCAAATGGTGTGATAAAATTGGGAGAGGAGTGTGACAGGTTGGATCACAGAAACCCCCTTGGGAGCTACCACCCGATGTGCCAAGACTACCCCTGCTCCTGTTTTCCCTGCCAGCTCAGGACTCCAGCACCCTGTCTTGCTGAGCCAGACACTCCCGTCTGGCTCCAGACAGAGACCCAGGGTCTGAATCACTTGTCCCAAAGCTGCAAGTTTACCTGAAAACAGCTCCCAGAAGTGTGCTTGTCTTTAGCACTCAGATGCCCAACTCCCAATGGGGTCTAAACCCAGATAAATCCGTTTTACCCTGCATAAAGCTTATGCAGGGCTAACTCATAAGTTATTTGCCCTCTATAACACTGATGGAGAGATATGCACAGTTGTTTGCTCCCCCAGGTATTAATATATACTCTGAGTAAATTACTAAATAAAAAGTGATTTTATTAAATACAGACAGTAGGATTTGAGTGGTTCAAAGTAGTAACAGACAGAACAAAGTAAGTCACCAAGCAAAATAAAATAAAAGGCGCAAATCTATGCCCAATCAAACTGAATATAAATAATCTCACCCTCAGAGATGCTTCAGTAAGTTTTTTCTCAGACTGGACACCTTCCAGGCCTGGGCACAATTCTTTCCCCTGGTACAGTTCTTGTTACAGCTCAGGTGATAGCTAGGGGATTCTTCATGATGGCTCCTCTCCCTCTGTTCTCTTCCACCCCTTTATATATCTTTTGCATAAGGCGGGAACCCTTTGTCCCTCTGGGTTTCCACCCCCCCCCCCCCTGGAAAAGCACCAGGTTAAAGATGGATTCCAGTTCAGGTGACATGATCACATGTCACTGCAAGACTTCATTACTCACTTGCCAGCACACACATATACAGGAAGACTCACAGGTAAATACAGCCATCTGCAGACAATGGGAGTCATCAAGATTCCAAACCATCCTTAATGGCCCACCCTTTACGTAATTACAATAGGCCCTCAGTTATGTTTTATACTTCTAGTTTGAGATAAAAGTGGTACATTTCTACAAATAGGATGATCACACTCAGATTATGAGCTTTGTAATGATACCTTCCAAGAGACCTTTTGCATGAAGCATATCCCAGTTACATTATATTCACTTATATTTTTATAAAACCATATAGACTGCACAGTGTCACAAGGAGAAACCAAGTCAGCTCGTTTGTGAAACTACAGTAGTCTTGAACAACAATGACCTTCGAATGGCTGCCTTTTGTTCTTGGTACCCTCCCCAGGTGTTGAGTGGAAGGGACACGGAACTTCTCCCCCACCTCCTGGAATGTTTTGGGGAGGGGAATTGGGAACAGGGCCATGCTTGCTGGCAGTTCTGCAGGGGCTGAAGAGGGAGTCTAGCCTCAAGCTTATTTTCTTGAAGCTCAACCAGATGCCTCAACATGTCTGACGTGGAATCTGAAGGACCAAGCATCTCATCCTGCATGGCATGTTCATGCTCCTCAGATGCTCTCCACTCCATGTCCAGTTTTTCTGACAATTAAATCCTCTGGGCTCTTAGCTCCATCTCAGCTGTCCAAGAGGCATTCATTATCTTGCTGAATATGTCACCACATGTCCTTTTTTTCCCCTCCCATCTTCTAATTTGCGAAAGCATCTGTGCTGGTGTGAAGGATATGCTGAAGGACAAGCTTTCCACTGTAAGGCATGCAAAGCACAAGGCAACCATTGTCAGCCCATACCCTGGGTTTAGTGCAAGGTTGCTATTTAAAAAACAGTCCCCTTATTACACTAAAGTGCAAGCCAGATCAAAATCAGACTCCCAAGCTATTCAATAAACAGGTTTGCTGTTCCAGCCACGGTGAGTCCCATAGCAACTTGGGGCAAACCTGCATTGGGAGCACAGGTGGACAATGCCCCCTCCCCCTAGCAATATGGACGTTGCTTTGAGACCAGGGACCAGCGTTAAGACTCCCAAATTGTGGTCCTTGTCTCAGGCGACTCTGGGAGGTGGGGTTTGCAGCCACAAGAGAACACAGGAAGCCTGCCCACCCCCTTCCCTTAACACTGCTAGTAGTAGTCACCCTGGACTTGCAGAATCTGAGGTCAACACCAATCTCTGCCAACCAAACCACTGGCATGTTAGGGAGAGCATGGTTGAGGGACCCAGAAGTCACCATAGGTGGGAGATCACATGTGTGACATTGCACTCTATATGATTTTATGAAAGTATGCTTATGAGTGTGAATATAATGTAACTAAAATACGCTTCATGCAAAAGGTCTTTTGTAAGGTATCATTACAAAGCTCATAATCTACTGAGTGGTCATCCTATTTGTATAAATGTGTCACTCTTGTATCTAAAACTAGAATAGGAGATATAACTGAGGTCCTACTGTAATTACGCAAAGTGTGGGCCATTAATGGTGGTTTGGAATCTTGATGGCTCCCATCAACCAGGACAATTGACTGTGGATGGCTCTGTTTGCAGGCAGACCTTCCTGTGAGTCAGGCTGGGAGGAATGAAGGCTTGGGGGTCTTACAGTGACATGTGATCAGGTCACCTGAACAGGAATCCATCTTTAACCTGATGTTTTTCCATTGAACAGGAGGGGGTGGAACCCAGAGGGACAAAGGATTCCCGCCTTATGCAAAAGATATATAAGTGGGTGGAACAGAACAAAGGGGGCAACCATCATGAGAAATTCCCTAGCTACCACCTGAGCTGGAACAAGGGCTGTACCAGGGGAAAGGATTGTGCCCAGACTAGGAAGGCATCCAGTCTGTGAAAGAAACTTATTGAAACATCTGAGGGTGTGATTTTATCAGTATTCAGTTTTATTACTGTATTAGGCTTAGATTTGCATGTTTTATTTTATTTTACTTGGTAATTCACTTTGTTCTGTCTGTCACTACTTGGAACCACTTAAATCCTACTTTCTGTATTTAATAAAATCACTTTTTACTTATTAATTAACCCAGAGTATGTATTAATACCTGGGGGTGGGGGGCAAATAGCTGTGCATCTCTCTCTATCAGTGTTATAGAGGGTGGACAATTTATGAGTTTACCCTGTATAAGCTTTATACAGGGTAAAACTGATTTATTTGGGGTTTGGACCCCATTGGGAGTTTGGCATGTGAATGTTAAAGACAGGAACACTTCTTAAGTTGCTTTCAGTTAAGTCTACAGCTTTGGGTCACGTGGTTCAGACCCTGGTCTGTGCTGGAGCAGACTGGCGTGTCTGGCTCAACAAGACAGGGTGCTGGAGTCCCAAGCTGGCAGGGAAAGCAGGGTCAGAAGTAGTCTTGGCACATCAGTTGGCAGCCCCAAGAGGGTTTCTGTGATCCAACCTGTCACAACATGCTCTATTGTTTGTGGTATGAGCACTTGTAATGAAAACTTCCCCTGTTTCCCCTAGGTGACCCTATGTGATAGTCTCCTGAGGGTATCAGAGATGGTAAGGGAACAGATGCTGCAAGGGTCTGGGTACACAGACCTGGTCCTTATGCTACCATGCTGTGTGCCACAATGATGCCAGCAGAGTTAATACTGGAGTGGCATGGGAAAGTGTCCTACCATGGTGGAAGAAAGGCGGCATCTCTCCCCAGAAACCTTCTGCAAAGAATTGCAGAGTATCTCCATGGAGGATTCCCAAGCCATCCCTATGCACATAAACAGTCTTTTCCAGGGGGCACCCTCTGAGTAGCTGGAGTGGCCACTGAGAAGCAGATACCCACTGCACCTCACGTTTTCTTCAGATTATACGTACACTATAAGAGCATGTAACCTCTACAGTTTGATTGTAATTGCATACTCACCAGAGGTGCCTTCCTTGGCATCATGTTCGGCCACCATGCTGTCCTGACTGGGCTCCGGGGTTAAAAACAGCTGCTGGCTCTTAGGGAGAATGGATCCATTGCTCGCCTGCCTCCCATTCTCCTCCTCATCCAGAATGTCCTCCTCGTTGTTGCCTCAGGTGGTCTGGGAGTCAGACTCCTGGGAGGTGTTCACACTGCGTTTGGAGGGTAGTGGTGGGGTCGCTGCGGAGAATTGCATGCAGCTCATTGTAGAAGTGGCATGTCTGTGGTGCAGAACCAAAACAAGTGTTCTCCTCCCTTGTCTTCTGATATGCCTGCCAAACAGCTTTGATTTTCATGCAGCACTGCTGCATGTCCCTTCTGTAGCCCTTCTGCCCCAGGTGATCTTTTCTTGGATGTCTGCGTTTCTTCTACTGGATTGGAGCTGTGCCTGCACAGGCTCTTCTCCCCACACACCAGTAAGGTCCACCACCTCCTACGTATTCCAGGCGGGTTTGGGGCATTGAGTTGCCATGATCAGCTGTGCTGGCAAGCTCTCCACACTGATCAACCAGGAAATGGGAATTCAAAAGTTCCCAAGGCTTTAACAGGGGAGGGGTTGTTTCCTGTGTACCTGGCTGCTCAGCAGCAGAGTTGAAAACCATCTCCAGAGTGGTCACAGCAGAGTATTGTGGGATACCTCCTGGAGGCCTGTGTCAAAGTGGGAATGTTCTTCATGTTTTCTCTGAATACTGTGTGGGTGCCTCAGTTTCCCCTTTGCATTTCTCGAGTGTCTAGGGGTGTGTGATTGTTGCAGAGCCCTAGGGGGCCAGCGTGATCCTGTCTGCACAGAGAATGGCCGACGCCCTGTCTTCTGGCAACTAATGGCCTAAGCCCTTCCCCTGCAAAGTTGCCAACTAAAGGTGTTGAAGAACAAAGAGATCAGGTGACCTCCTGGCCCAGGAGAGAAACAAAGGGAGAGGAGGGGCTGGAGAGTTTTCAGTTTGGAGCTAGCTAGGAAAATGGAGGGGCTAGGAAAATGCTCCTGGCCTCCCCTGCCCCCCCCCCCCCCCCCCAAGATGGACCTGACTGAGGGGGTCCTGTGGTCTGTACCTGCAAGACCTGTATTAAACTGTGTTCCTGGCTGAGAGTCATGGTGAATCGCAGGAAGCTGGGGGCAGGGCCACCCAGAGGATTCAGGGGGCCTGGGGCAAAGTGGGGAACTGCAGCGCTTGTACTCACCTGGCGGCAGTCCAGGTCTTCGGCGGCATTTCGGCGGCGAGGGGGCTCTTCAGTCACTCCTCATCTTCGCCAGCACTGAAGGACCCGCCGCCGAAATGCCGCCGAAGACCTGGACCGCCACCAGGCCAGGGTTCGCGGGGCTCCTGCAGGGCCCCGGGCAAATTGCCCCACTTGCTCCCCCCTCTGGGTGGCCCTGGCTGGGGTGCAGGGCCTTGTCTTCCCCAAACTCCGTGACAAGGCCAATTCAGTCGACTTACACAAAGCTGCGTCTACACGGTCTCTCTGTTGACCCATAAACATCAAATTTAGTGCTATGCCTCTCATGGAGGTGGAGTAATTAAGGCAACATAACAGGCGATTTAGGTCAGCAGAAGGGACCTGGTCGTGTAGATGCATATATTATTAGGTCAACGTAAGGCAGCTTCCGTCTTCCTAAGTTTGTAGTGTAGAAGACCAGGCCTAAGTGGGTGAATCCATGAACAACAATAGAAAAGAAAGATAGATCCTTGCATTTCTGTTTAGATCCCAAAGACTTAAGAATGTTAATAGGGAACATTTAAAAATACCTACCAGGGAAGAAATACTTGAAAAGTACTTTGCTCCTGTTGTTTGTCCTACTTTAGATGCTTCAAATGGATTTTGGCAAATACCACTGGAGCAAGAAAGTCAATTGCTGTGTAGGTTTCACACACTTTTTGGAGATTTGTGTTTTAAAAGATTACCTTTTGGATTATGTTTAGCTCCAGAGGTGTTTCATAGAGCAATACAAAAGAATTTTGAAAAATCTAGATGGCGCCAAAGTGTACACAGATAACATAATATAGGGAAGAACTTTAGAAAAGCATGATATAAGGTTAACTAAAGCATTATCTAGAGCAAAAGAAGCAGGATTGAAACTTAAAAATGAATGTAAATTTAGAGTGCAAGAATTAACATTTCTAGGAGAAAAACTGACCAGACAGGGATTGCAGTGTGATCACTAATGAATACAAACCATTGATGATATTGCTTACTCAAAAGATAAGGAGTCGGTTACTGAGACAAGAAGGGTGAGGTCATATCTTTTATTGTAACAACTTCTTTTGGTGAGAAAGACAAGTTTTCAAGCTTGCATAGAGCTTTTCTTCAGGTTTCCTAGAACACATACATATCTTGCAGACCTAAATAGAAGCTCTATGTAGCTCAAAAGCTTGTTTCTCTCACCAAAAGAAATGGTCTAATAAAAGATATTATCTCATCCACCTTGTCTCTCCAATATCCTGGGACTAACACGTCTATAACAACACTGTATACAGATGTCATTACAGAAATTTTTGGGTCTGGTTAGTTTTGTAGGAACAACTCATACCTAACCTAGCAAAAACAAACGTAAGGGCTTTCCTTTGTAAAAATAATCAGTGGAAATGGGACTGTCAACATCAACAAGAATTGAAGCAGCTTAAGTAACTAATAAAAACAGCTCCAGTATTAAAATATTTGATAGTAACAGACTTACAAAATTGTCTTCAGATGCATTTAAACAAGGCCCAGGAGCAGTTTGATTACAAAAGTATGGTGATCCAAGGAAACCTGTTGCTTATGCATCTCAAGCTATGTAAAAAATAGAATTTCAGTATGTTTAAATAGAAAAAAAAAAAAAAAAAAAAAAGAGGCTTTGGCATTAGCTTTTGCATGCAAAAAAAAGTCACATTTATATCTGATAGATCTGTACTGGCAGAAACGGGTCATAAACCATTAGTTAATATTTAAAAAAAAAACAGGACAGACATTCTGCCTCAGATACAAAGCTTATTTTTTCAGTTGTACTTGTATAACTTAAAATTAGAATATCATCCAGGCAAGTCATTAATTGTTGCTGATCACTCTTTCTAAATCTTATGATGTAACCAATATAATGGGAGAAGATGTGATACATGTAGATGTACTTAAAAATGGTTTCCTAGATCAGAAAAAGTATGGTAGAATTTAAGTTTGTGGTTCCAGGGAGCCTAGGGGTGAAATCCTGGTACCAAAACGGATATACTTTAGTGGGGCCAGGATTTCACTGATAGACTTCCTGGAACCACAATTTTAAATTCCACCAATCAACTCATTCTGACATCCTTCTGAAGTAGATAAACTGAGCCCCATGCAATTTGAAGTACATGGGTCTTTCCAATATGATCTTAAAAATTAGGGGTGAGATTGTGCTTTGGGTTTCCAAGAAATTCAGCACACATAGGAACAGACTAAGAGGAGAAAGGGCCCTTTGGATTCTGGAATGTTAGGGAACAGCATAATTTAGGCAATCTTAGCTGCTCTAAGTTACACCAACCCTTATCAAGGCTGTTTACGGGCAACTCTGAAACCCAGAGTTGCTCCAGAATCACTATAGCACTTTGTGCTACTGTCTCACCTCCTCCTGCACCTGGTATTCTTCCAACATGGGCACCTGCAAGAGGCCTCTGGAGGTCAGGTTAGGGTAGTCCTATGAAGTGCCTGTGTTGAGGGAATTCTCCCCAGGGCAGCAAAGGTCTGCCACAGCATAATCCAGGGGCTATAGGGAAGGGGAGAGTCTCTGCCTAGCTCCTATCTGCTCTTCTAGCCCAGAGTTGGGGGGAGTGCAAATGTGAGCTCTCTTCTCCTTGGGGTAGCCAGTGATCTGGCCATGGCTATTTAGCAGCTATTCAGAAACACTAGCCACTCTTCAGGACCACCCCAATCCCAAACAAATACACACAGAATTTAGCCTTGGCTCAGTCACAGTCAGTGCACAACTGAGCACTCTGCAGTACCTTAGCATAAACCCATCCTTCAGGTCACGAGGCCTGTTATGTCATGGTTTAATCTCAGCTCACATTACCACCACATTTGTTTTAACAACGTGTAATTTAATGAAAGTGACTAATTACTACAATCAGTGGCATTAATATTATCAGTCAGCATTCAGCAGCCATTCAACACCCAATCAAGGTCTAAGTTTAGATTTATCTTTGCAAACAACTGAAATCAATGCAGCAGAACAGTTCTGTGCCTCTCTTTAATCATGTTGAATAACTAAATTGCTTTAATACTCATTAGGGATAATCTGAGTTAATTCTGGCTAAACCCACACATTTCTAAAAATCTTTAGCCACACATCAGCAAACTGCATGACCATCACCGATTATCTCTTCTTCCTTGAAAATGTTAGAAAAGAGTGAAAGCTGCTTCACAAATGAAAGCCTGGGTGACAAAGCTGTTTATTTCTTATCTGCCAGAGAGGAACTAAGTTTGGACCAAATGGGAGGTGACTGAAAAGGGAGAGAGGGAAGAAAATGAAGCTTGATCAATGAATCCACACACATCTCAAAATAAAAGATTAGGCAGGCTCTAGCAAATTGTGGCTCTTAAGGCTTTATGATTGTCACTGGGTATTAGTCACTAGACTTTGCACATATTTCAAGTGTTGACAACTTTTCCCATGTTTTGCAACATTTAAAAAAGTGTTCTGAAATGTGTTTCCTCTTGTATGATCTGAACTCCTTCCCTACAGCTTTAAAAATGGAAATGTGTTGATCTGAATTGGTTGGTATTCAATACAATCTATGATTTGTGAAGGTGAGAGAGAAAAAAAAAAAAAGACTCAGTCCATTACCATTTTTATTTCCTGGAGTCACTCAATATAGATCCCCAAAGGTAGGGCCACTTTAGCCTTCCATTATAGATGATGTCACATACAGTGTTCAGCTTCCCCTCAGCAGGTGTGAGGAATGGTAATAAACATAGCTAGCTCCCCAATGGCAGCATTTACAGCATGTGCTGCATCTGTTAATCTACCTGCTCTGAATGTCTGCTGCAGGCTGGACAGCACATGTGCACTGCATGTGGAAATGCAAGATTTAAAAAAAAAAAAAAAAAAAGGGGGGGGGGGGAAATCAGAATAGAGAGTGCAAGGAAACCTGATCTTGCATTAAGGGGAATGCTGCTGCATGGTCAGCAAGCTCCGCATGCCTAGCATAGGCGAATGGCCAAAGCAGGGAGGGATTTCATGCTGAGGATCCACTTAAGCCCACATCTTCTCAGAAACAACCCTCCTCTGTCCATATCCTAGCCGGTTTTTACCCTGTGCAGAGCCTCTTTGGAGTGATGAAAGGAACAGAGCTTCATTTCCAGGTGTTACAGACTAACCTTAGTGCTTAACCTTTCTTGCACCCACACAGTCTCCACTCATCCTTGTCCTCCATGCTGCACGCTGTGCAACGATTTGCTACTATATGGACCCTCCAGATTTCCTTTCACAATGGAGCCATGGTAGGGAAGGGCATGGCTACTTCTGGCATAGAAGTAAGTCAAGTTCAATGGAGGCCTCACCCACTTCCCTCCACTAATCTTCCTGGCACACAGCTCAGCTCTTTGAGGTGGGTGCAGGGGGGATGATTTTGTTGTAACTGAAAATGGGCTGAAGTATAGCCCCAAAAGTTCTCTTGTTTTTTAAAGGTTGTCTACTTGGTAGTAATAGAAATTAAAAATGGCAATAGGAATTCAGGGGTGGAACTAAGGAAAAGAAACACGTGCCTCTCTTTCGCCCTGATTCTCATCTCCTCCCAGACCTGTACCATTCATGCAACACAGGCCGTCTACACATCCTCTGGAGAGGGGTGTTGCAGGGCAGGGCTCAAGCTCTGAGGGCATGCCTGGTCTGCATATTTTAGTACAGACTTTTCATGTCGTGTCACTGGCCACTGCATCCTCCTTTATTTGGATTACTCATGCTTCTGCTACAAAGAATCTGCAAGGATCTGCTGGGGCCCATAGCTGACCAGAACATGGGCACAGAAAACATTCACCATTATTTTTCATTTATGTATCCCGGGGTCAGCCTATCACAAAAATGCTTTCACAGTTGGCATTCATGTTGGGTGTTTCAATAGAGAGGCTGACAACTGAATGAGCCTGCACCCTGATTCTCTCCTGCACCAAGATGCACACAGGGATGTCAGGGAACTGGTTGCACGTCCCTGATTTTCTAAGCCAACCCTGGTGCTGCAGGAGTGGAGTCAAGCAAAAGACCATAGAATCAGAACCGGAAGGGACCTCGAGAGGTCATCTAGTCTAGTCCCCTGCACTCAAGGCAGGACTAAGTATTTTCTAGACCATCCCTGACAGGTGTTTGTCCAACCTGCTCTTAAAAATCCTCAGTGATGGAGATTCCACAACCTCCCTAGGCAATTTATTCTAGTGCTTAACCACTCTGACAGTTAGGAAATTTTTCCTAATGTCCAACCTAAACCTCCCTTGCTTCTTGTCCTATCCTCAGACGTTAAGAACAATTTTTCTCCCTCCTCCTTGTAACAACCTTTTATGTACTTGCAAACTGTTATCATGTCCCCCATCAGTCTTCTCTTTTCCAGACTAAACAAACCCAATTTTTTCAATCTTCCCTCATAGAGCATGTTTTTCTAGATCTTTAACCATTTTTGTTGTTCTTCTCTGGACTTTCTCCAATTTGTTCACATCTTTCCTGAAATGTGGCGCTTAGAGCTGGACACAATACTCCAATTGAGGCCTAATCAGTGCAGAGTAGAGCAGAAGAATTACTGGTTGTGTTTTGCTTATACCGTACTACTCCTGCTAATACATCCCAGAATGATGTTTGCTTTTTTTTGTAACAGTGTTACACTGTTGACTCATTTAGCTTATGATCCACTATTACCCCTAGATCCCTTTCCGCAGTACTCCTTCCTAGGCAGTCATTTCCCAACATGGCTCTGGAGTCTGAATTAGATTCTTACCCAGAGAGGTAAGAACTGGACTGAGTTACTTTGACAGCATAGCATGGAGATATGTGCCTAGCCACTCCCTGTGGGCTATCTTGTTTTGGGATAAGAGGACCCATATTTACATTACTATTGCTCTGGCAGCTTTTGTTTTGTTTTAAAGTGGCTGGGGAAATAAAACTTTATTTCAACACCTCTGTTATTCGAAGATTTTGTAAATCTCTGTGTGAAGAGACTTCATGGCTATGTTAAAAAAAATCTAGGAAATCACACCAATATTTGTCAACTTGGATGGCCTCTCCAGAGCACTGCAGGACAAGCAAGAGAGTTTTCAAAAATGTATCTTGTGCCTTTGTTTGTTCTTGTTGAGGACTTTATGTCACCCCTTCAAACATCTGACACACAGCTGTTACCTCAGCATTGTTTCCCCAAGAGCCAGGAAGCTTTTATTTTACCTATTTGTTACAACTTTGTAACCTAGTGGTATCTAATGAAAAGAAACAAAAGAAAGATAAAAACAGCCCAGCATGCACTAATGCTATGGTAGCCTTGCCCACACAAGGCTGCCAAGCTGTGACAATGGCAGGGATAGGCCTGGAATCCGTACTGGAGGAGAGCAATCCCATTCATTTCAGTGGCGCTACATGATCCTGACATGAGCAAGGGTTGCAAAATGGGCCCCTAAATGAATGGGAGTGTTTCAATCCTTTTCAACTCACTTCACTGTTTAATGGTGTAGAACTGATGAATGAAATTGTTTTTAATTGCTCACTTTATTAATGTAACTTCATAAGTAAAGTTTTATGAATGAAACAATATTCATTCATAAAACTGGTTACCCCAATAACTGGCTAATTAACAATTAAGATGCTTGTTAAGAGCCATAGCTGTTCAGTCAGCTGCCTTTGTAAGTTTCACTATCAATCCAATTCCTGCTTAAATCACTAAGACTTGCACTGTTTCAGTATTGTAACTTCTGTTCACCATTTATTGCACTTGCCTACAGTGTAACTTCTGTTCACTGTTTGCCATATTGTAATTCAAACCCCATTTTAAAATGCTTACTCCATTTTGTAAGGGCTTGCTGCAACCTTCATTTTTGCAAACCCTGCTGTAATCTTAGTTCACATGTGTGAATGAGGTATGTATGGATGATGGAATCAACCTCCAGCCCCAGTCTGTCCTGATTAAATAGAGTTCAAACACCAACGGCTGAAGATGCAGACAAGAGCCCTAACAAAGTGAGAAGAATCCACCCTAAAAATAAAAGGTACAATAAAAGAAAGATCAAAGCCTGGTCCAAGGCTGAAAGTCATGTCTGTAATTGATGGGTGATCGATCACCAAAGCTGAAGGCAGCGTGACACAGCAAGAACTATAGACTCTGGATTCAAACTAAAGCCTACAAAAAGGATGGATAAGATGGAAAACTTTGGAGAAGGGTAACATTCTGCTGCCAAGTATCAGGGGGTAGCTGTGTTTGTTGTTTTTGTAGATACAGACTAAGAGTCTGGTGGCACCTTAAAGACTAATAGATTTATTTGGGCATAAGCTTTCGTGAGTAAAAACCTCACTTCTTCGGAT
>NC_048301.1:59557516-59626524 GCF_013100865.1 Trachemys scripta elegans | reverse complement strand
GACACATGGAGCACCATGTGTCTGTATATAATGCCTGCATCTGTAGCTTTCACTCTATGCATCCGAAGAAGTGAGGTTTTTACTCACGAAAGCTTATGCCCAAATAAATCTGTTAGTCTTTAAGGTGCCACCAGACTCTTTGTTGATTCTGCTGCCAACATGGAAGGGCATCGGTGCATGCCCAACAGAGACCCAGCTCATCTTTGTGCCCAGCTTTCCTGGCCAGTTAGCCGCCACAAGCTACAAACCCAAGCTGCAAACTCAAGCAGAACTGGTAACTATGCAGCAGCTGCAGAACATCTGGTGAATGCATGTGTGTGTGTATATATAGGTATTAGGTATAACATGTGTGTATAAGGATTAAGATATTAGTTATTGGTCATAAATCAAATTGTTATCATAATAAATGTGGCATCTTTATCTTGTCCCCTTTAATAAGATCCTGCTAGTTTTTATTGGTATAACAATGGAAACCCTTAAAATGTGGCCAAAAGGAGTCAGCCTTTTTTGATTGCTGCCACATAAACAACTAAATTACAGTGTAGTGGCTTGGAGTGGTTCCTCCCTGTCTGTGTCAGAGGGAGGCCACTCCCCATCACTTCACCACCTAACAGCTGAGAGCCAATAAATAGGGGATTAACACCAGTAACAGTCAGTCTGTAGCCAGCCCTCTGGCAGAAGCAGGCAGCAACATAGTCAGGTTTAGCCCTCTGGGTGGGTCTGAGCAATCCCCAGCCCTCTGGGTGGGGCCAAGCAATACCTAATCATCCATTGCTCAGCTCCCTGACTGGGCAGACAGCAACAGACACTGGCCATGCAGCCTAAGGTGGGTAGGCTGCCATGCAGGGTGGGACTAATGTCTGGTTCCCCTGGGCTACTTCTTCCTCCTACCTGTTTATAGGGCTTCATTGCTCATGGGTCCTCAGGGTACTCAGCAGTTCCTTGGGGTATTCACCAGGCAACCACTCCTCCAGAGGCAGGATCATACAGCTTGATCCTTGGTTCAAGAGCCAGCAGCATCCAACTCCTGCCCTAGCTCTCCCACAAATGAGAGGAAGTTCCACCTCTTATACTTCCTGCTCTGCCCCTCTGCATCCAGTGTAAGGGATGGGCCCAGCCTGGCTCCTCCCACCAGGGGGCGGGGAGTGGTTCCTCCCTGTCTGCATCAGAGAGAGGCCTTTCCACCTCAGTACATATAGCTTTTGAAATACTGTAGATGTATCCATAGCTGGAAAAGACGCTGCTTGGTCTTTCAGGAGTCCATTCACTAGACTGAATGCAGCTTCCATAAATTGGCAAGACAGCATATGTGTGGGAAGTTTGCATGGCTGCTGCCTGTATTTTACCTGTTCTCTGTTTAACTAAAGAAAGTCAGTCTCCAGCAGCTGGATCCTGCAAAATACTGAGCACTCTAGCCCAATCCAGCAAAACATTTCAGCATATGCTTAACCTAAATCACATGAATAGTCCTATTGATTTCAGTTGGACTGCTCATGTTCTTAACTTTAACACCCCCCCTTTTTTTTTTTGCTGGATTGAGCTAACGTACTCGATCCTTGCAGGATTGAGCCCTGGGACTTGCGTGTCTGGCTCCTTTCATGAGCAATCTGTTCATTTTTTAAAGGAAAATGGTAAATGAGTGTGGACTGAGTCAATCAAAAGAATAAAATATCCATCTGATATTTCAAATCCTAGCCAACAGTTTAAAATATTAATAAAAGATCGGATGTTACACGTGCAATGCAAGGGCAGAGCACCCCATGTTCCTCTCTTTGAGAGCTGCCACTGGTACAGAAGGAAGGAAGAGTGCAAGAATGGAGTGCACTTTTGAAATATTTCTAGTGGACATATTAGAACCCATTTTTTCCTAAAGAAAACACAAAGGTGTAAAAGCAAAGAACAAAGGGCATTAGGTAAAGAGGCTAAAGGTGTCCATGGTGGGATAAAGAGTTTTACAAACCCTTAGTGACTCAGCACTAGTTTTCTCATAAACTAAAGTTATTTTATACATTGCTTATTTCCAAAACCAGACGTACAGAGAACTACACTCAAGGGGGCTGATCCTACTCCCATTGATATCACTTAGAAATTTGCCATTAGCTCCAAGGGTAGCAGGATGAGGCCCAGTGATTGTTGTGTTTACTAGATGGCAGGCCTGATTGTTCCCTGCCTTGAACCTTGAGTAATTATTTACGCCTGGGCAAAGAGGGTATAAAACAACACTCTCCGTGTCAGTGAGTGGGAATTTCTAGATTGGTGGCAGCAGCACTGCAGTAGGGAGCAATGCACTGAGCTGCTCCCTGATGCTATCACATTTTTTCTGCCTGGCTTAGGCAGCATGTACAAAATGCAGCCATTGCCCCCTGAGAAAATGGATCAAAATGGCTTCTGTTAACCCTCCTAACCACATGGACTTAGCCAATCAGGGAAGCAGAACCCAAACCATGTCACTTACATGACCAATGCAAATAATCTCAAAACTTAGGAAAAATAATAGGAAAATTCATTGTAAAATTTGCAGTCATAAAAAGTGTGTGAAATTTTATTTGAAAATCATACAATGGCTCCAAATTTTGTGAAAGCTTTGTGAACTTGAAAACAGCAACTTTCAACAACAGAAGAAGTCACTGCAAATATTGTGCTCAGCTCTAATCACCATTCAAGATGCTCCAAATAAAATGCACTTACATATCAATTGATCAGAAAGGTATAACAGAGTCTCCTTACAAATTACAGGCCCTGATCCTGAAATCAATGAAGTTTTCATCTGCCTATCCAATTCTGATTGTAGTATCAGGGCCACAGTTTTCACTGGAAATTTAAAAAAAAAAAAAAAAAAAGCCAAACAAGCAACATTCATTCTGAGAACAGGCAGCATGTTGAGTTTTTTTTCCTACACACATTTACATTATTTGTAACGTGTATTTAAAGTCAGATACAGGAGAGAACAATCATGACAAAACAGGGTACTATACACCACTGAGATCTTATGTGTCCTAAATATACTTTGTATTGGAAAAGCACCTGCTGCACACAAAGCATCTATGTAAAAGAAAAGCCCAAGAGCAAAGCTTTTCTCTCATCCATTTATTTAAAGTTGAATCATATTAAAGAAGTAACAAAAAAAAATCTGTACTGAAATTGGAAGATAAAAGGTCCATTCATCAATCGAATCACAAGTGGAAAGAATTTCTCATACACATTTCTGCTGCATTTCTACATGAAGCCACTTCTGAGATACTTCAGTTATCTTGTTTAATTCATTCTGAGATTACAGTTGTCCTGGGGCATCTTTGAAGAAAAGAATTAGGACCCAGATCTCAGAGGAAATTTTGATGGGAGGAGATACATCTCAAGTGAAAGTCAGGGCCTAGTTCAGCTCTCATTTATGCTGGTATAAACCAGGAGTAATTCCTCTGAAATCATTAGCATTACACCCCTGTAAAACCTGTGCAGATGAAATCAGAATCAGGCCTCTAACATCTGTTGTGCATGTGCTTGATTTTGCAGCAGGATGGGAGGATGCTTATGTTATTAGCAGTGGTGGAACCCTGTAGGGAGATGGTGACCGATTCTTGTTGACTCATCTGGCTTGTTAAATCCACCCTGGATATAAATTGAAATGCAAATTGGTCTATGGGCAGAGGGAATTGGGGTGTATGGTGAAGTTGCTACATGAAACCCTTATGAACAGCCAAACTTGGGAAGAAAACTTAGGCCTGCTTTATGTTTTTATTATTGTTAGTAGAATTACCAATAAAACCAAAACTTAGGAAGACTAAGTTTTGATTAAATACAATAGGCCATAACCTGAACCCTCCCAGTTTTGCATTGTTCTGTCAATGGGAAGCAGGTGGGGAGCCAGCTCTACTATGTGACTGGAGGTTTCCCTAGTGCACGGGAATTCCCTGGTAGCATAGAGCCAGCCAAACCAGATCTACCTCTAGGAGCTGGATCCAGTGCAGCGGCATATCAGATGCAGTGCCTAGAGTGCTGCTCTGCTCTGATGAGCCCCAAGAGGTGGAGCGGCTCTGTGAAGCTGTTGCCAGCCAGTCCAAGGCCTGGTCTACACTACGAGTTTAGGTCGACTTTAGCAGCGTTAAATCGAATTAAGCCTGGACACGTTCACACGACGAAGCCCTTTCTTTCGATTTAAGGGGCCCTTTAAACGGGTTTCTTTACTCCACCTCCGACGAGGGGATTAGCGATAAAATCGGCCTTAGTGGGTTGGAATTGGGGTAGTGTGGACGGAATTCGACGTTATTGGCCTCCGGGAGCTATCCCACAGTGCTTCATTGTGACCGCTCTGGACAGCACTCTCAACTCAGATGCACTGACCAGGTAGACAGGAAAAGCCCCGCGAACGTTTGAATTTCATTTCCTGTTTGCCCAGCGTGGAGAGCACAGGTGACCACTCAGAGCTCATCAGCACAGGTAACCGTGATGGAGTCCCAGGATCACAAAAGCGCTCCAGCATGGACCGAACGGGAGGTACGGGATCTGCTCGCCATATGGGGAGATGAATCAGTGCTAGCTGAACTCCGTAGCAGTAAAAGAAATGGCAAAATATTAGAAAAGGTCTCCAACGCCATGAAGGACAGAGGCCATAACAGGGACGCACAGCAGTGCTGTGTGAAAATTAAGGAGCTAAGGCAAGCCTACCACAAAGCCAGAGAGGCAAACGGAAGGTCCGGGGCACAGCCGCAAACATGCCGCTTCTACGCGGAGCTGCATGCCATGCTAGGGGGTGCAGCCACCACTACCCCAACCGTGTGCTATGACTCCGTCAATGGAGAAACAAACAGGGAAGAGGGTTCGGGGTACGAGGAAGAGGAGGATGAAGATAATGTGGATAGCTCACAGCAGCAAGAAAGCGGAGAAACTGGTTTCCCCAACAGCCAGGATATGTTTATCACCCTGGACCTGGAGCCAGTAACCCCCAAACTCATCCAAGGCATGCTGCCAGACCCTGAGGGCACACTGGGGACCTCTGGTGAGTGTACCTTTGTAAATATTACACATGGTTTAAAAGCAAGCGTGTTTAATGATTAATGATTAATTTGCTTTGGCAATCGCGGCCAGTACAGCTACTGGAAAAGTCTGTTAACGTGTATGGGGATGGAGCGGAAATCCTCCAGGGACATCTCCAGAAAGCTCTCCTTCATGTACTCCCAAAGCCTTTGCAAAAGGTTTCTGGGGAGGGCTGCCTTATCCCGTCCGCCATGGTAGGACACTTTACCACGCCAGGCCAGTAGCACATAGTCTGGAATCATTGCATAACAAAGCATGGCAGCGTATGGTCCCGGTGTTTGCTGGCATGCAGACAACATCCATTCCTTATCGCTCTTTGCTATCCTCAGGAGAGTGATATCATTCACGGTCACCTGGTTGACATGGGGTGATTTTATTAAGGGGACATTCAGAAGTGCCCGTTCCTGCTCTGCTGAACAGAAATGTTCCCCGCTGTTAGCCACGCGGTGGGTTGGAGGGGTGAAGTGATCATCCCAGAGAATTGGGTGTTGGCGGGGGAGGGTGGTTAGTTGGGTTTGTGCTTCATGTTAACCCGGGAACTGCAGCCCCTCCTTTTACATTGCAAACCCATTTTAAATGGCCAACCCAACGGGTGCTTGGTATGGGAAATGAGGGCGCTACTGTTTGAAACCATTCCCACATGTTAAGAAGGTGAAAAAAGCCAAAAGACTGTGGCTTACCATGGCTGCCTGCAAGCCGAAATCTGTTGCCTGGCACTGTGTGAGTGATCTCTCACACCAAACCGGCAGGCCCTCAATATAAGAGGAAAAATGCGACCTTGTAACGAAAGCACATGTGCTGTGTAATGTGAACAGCAAAATTTAACGTGAAAGAGTGTATCCATTGTTCTCTAAAATGTGTCTTTTTTAACCACCTCTCCCTTCTCCTCCACCAGCGGCAAATGTTTCTCCTTCACAGAGGCTAGTGAAGATTAGAAGGCGAAAACGGCGGACTCGGGATGACATGATGTCCTCCCACGCTAAAAGAGCACAGCAGAATGCGTGGAGGCAGTCAAGGTCAGACTACAGAAAAGCACAGTATGAACGAGAGGAGAGGTGGCGGGCTGAATCGCGGGATGAACAGAGCAACTGGCGGGCTGAAGATGATAGGTGGCGTCAGCTTGCAGACAGAAGGCAAGAGTCGATGCTCCGGCTGCTGGAGCATCAAACTGATATGCTCCAGCGTATGGTTGAGCTGCAGGAAAGGCGTCAGGAGCAGAGACCGCCGCTACAGCCCCTGTGTAACCAACAGCCCTCCTCCCCAAGTTCCATAGCCTCCTCACCCAGACGCCCAAGAACACGGTGGGGGGGCCTCCGGCCACCCAGTCACTCCACCCCAGATGATTGCCCGAGCATCAGAAGGCTGGCCTTCAATAAGAGTTAAAGTTTTAAACTGCAGTGTGTCCTTCTCCTTCCCTCCTCCCCCACTCATCCCGGGCTACCTTGGCAATTATCCCCCTAGTTGTGTGATGAATTAATAAAGAATGCATGAATGTGAAGTAACAATAACTTTATTGCCTCTGCAAGCGGTGCTCGAAGGGGGAGGGGAGGGTGGGGTTTTTGGTTTACAGGGAAGTAGAGTGAACCGGGTGGGGCAGAGGGTTCATCAAGGAGAAACAAACAGAAGTCTCACACCATAGCCTGGCCAATCACAAAACTCATTTTCAAAGCTTCTCTGATGCGCACCGCGCCCTGCTGTGCTCTTCTAACCGCGTTGGTGTCTGGCTGCGCGTAATCAGCGGCCAGGCGATGTGCCTCAACCTCCCAACCCGCCATAAATGTCTCCCCCTTACTCTCAGAGATATTGTGGAGTGCACAGCAAGCAGCAATAACAATGGGGATATTCTTTTCGCTGAGGTCTGAGTGAGTCAGTAAGCTGCGGCAGCGCGCTTTTAAACGTCCAAATGCACATTCCACCACCATTCGGCACTTGCTCAGCCTGTAGCTGAACAGGTCCTGACTACTGTCCAGGCTGCCTGTGTATGGCTTCATGAGCCATAGCATTAAGGGGTAGGCTGGGTACCCAAGGATAACGATAGGCATTTCTACATCACCAATGGTTATTTTTTGGTCCGGGAAGAAAGTCCTTCCTCCAGCTTTCGAAACAGACCAGAGTTCCTGAAGACGCGAGCATCATGTACCTTTCCCGGCCATCCCACGTTGATGTTGGTGAAACATCCCTTGTGATCCACCAGGGCTTGCAGCAGCATTGAAAAGTACCCCTTGCGGTTTATGTACTTGGTGGCTTGGTGCTCTGGTGCCAAGATAGGGATATGGGTTCCGTCTATTGCCCCACCACAGTTTGGGAATCCCATTTCAGCAAAACCATCCACTATGGCCTGCACGTTTCCCAGAGTCACTACTCTTGATATCACCAGGTCTTTCATTGCCCTGGCAACTTGGATCACAGCAGCCCCCACAGTAGATTTGCCCACTCCAAATTGATTCCCGACTGACCGGTAGCTGTTTGGCGTTGCAAGCTTCCACAGGGCTATCGCCACTCACTTCTCAACTGTGAGGGCTGCTCTCATCCTGGTATTCTGGCGCTTCAGGGCAGGGGAAAGCAAGTCACAAAGTTCCATGGAAGTGCCCTTACGCATGCGAAAATTTCGCAGCCACTGGGAATCGTCCCACACCTGCAGCACGATGCGGTCCCACCAGTCTGTGCTTGTTTCCCGGGCCCAGAATCGGCGTTCCACGGCATGAACCTGCCCCAGTAACACCATGATTTGCACATTGCTGGGGCCTGTACTTTGTGAGAGGTCTATGTCCATATCAATTTCCTCATCACTCTTGTCGCCTCCTCGGCTGGTCCTGGTTTTGCTTTGGCATGTCCTGGCTCTGCATATACTCTAGGACAATACGCGTGGTGTTCATATTGCTCATAATTGCCGCGGTGATCTGAGCGGGCTCCATGATCCCAGTGCTATGGCATCTGGTCTGAAAAAAGGCGCGAAACTAGTATCTGATGAACGGAGGGAGGGAGTGAGGGAGGGGCGAGTGATGACATGGCATACAGGTACAGGGAATTAAAATCAAGAAAGGTGGCTGTGCATCAGGGAGAAACACAAACAACTGAATGTCCCCCCCCCCCAAAAGATTAAACTCAAAACCCTGGGTTTAGCAGGCCGTTGATTTCACGGAGGGAGGAGGAAGCAAATGAATACAGAACAAATCTATTTTTTACATCTTAAGCTGGCAGACTATCGTTCAGCATGACTGATAGCCCTCGGCATCTTCTGGGTGCTTGGCAGAAAATACTGGGCACTTGGCAGAAAATAGAATACTACGACTGATAGCCATCATCGTCGAGACTGCCCAGGTGCCTATGATTGACAGCCACTGCAGTACGATGACGACGGATACCAGTCGTAATATACCATCTTCTACCAAAAGACAAGGGGCTGCTGTTGTGTGCAATGCAGCCCCACGTCTGCCAGCCCCACGTCTGCCAGCACCCAGATCGCCGATGAAGGCTACCAGTCATACTGCACCGTCTACTGCCAAAAGGCAATTAGCTGCTGCTGTGTAGCAATGCAGTACCACGTCTGCCGGCACCCAGAGGATATATGGTGACAGTGAGCTGAGCCTAGCTGAGTGGGCTCCATGCTTGCCGTGGTATGTTGTCTGCACAGGTAACCCAGGTAAAAAGGTGCGAATCGATTGTCAGCCGTTGCTCTGATGGAGGGGGAGGTGCCTGATGACATGTACCCAGAACCCCCCGCGACACTGTTTTGCATCATTCAGGCATTGGGATCTCAACCCAGAATTCCAATGGGCTGCGGAGACTGAGGGAACTGTGGGATAGCTACCTATAGTGCAATGCTCTGGAAGTCGACGCTAGCCTCGGTACTGTGGACGCGGTCCGCCGACTTCATGCACTTAGAGCATTTTATGTGGGGACACACACAATCGGCTGTATACAACCGATTTCTATAAAACCGGCTTCTATAAATTCGACCTAATTTCGTAGTGTAGACATACCCCTAGTTAAAGAAGTTCTGAGGGTGCTTAAATTGTGCTGGGATCTGAACCAGACCTACCTTTCCCCCGCACCAGTTGAGCAAAGTGGAGCTCACCTGGAGCGAAGGTTCAGCCCAGTGTGTGTAGATTCTTTTCACTGCAGGCTGGAAACTCCTCCTGCGTAGTTTTCTTTACGTCATAGCTTCCTTTTGGAACTGTCAGTGTTTGGGGAGTTCTCTATCGGATGCAACGCCACAGACATCTCTACCTTGTGTGCTGCTACGGACGAAGACATTTACTTAGTTTGTTGTCACTCACATCACCCACTTCCTGAAAGAAGGTCAGGTCTTCAGTGTCCATCGGGAGAGCTGTGGCTGAATACACAAAGCGAGTCTCTACTTCAGAGTTCTGAGAAATGCCCTTGTGATGGCAAACTGTTCACAAGCTCTGTGCCTAATCGGGGAGAGAGGGTCAAAGCCCCGCAAAGAAGACTTGTCTTTTTCAAGGACAGTTTCTGGCTATCTGAAAACAAACAAGCCCACCTTCGAGACCTGAACATCAGGCGCCACCAGAGATCTGCTCTGTGACAATTGGAACAACAGCTTCTCTGCCCTATACTCCCAATGGACAGCGTGGGGTTTCCAGACGACACGCCGCCGTGTCTTCAGTGATCTCCAGGTCCTTGGGCTGGAAACCAGCGGTGGGTAAGTTTTGAAGTTTTCTCCAGCAACAAGGGCTAATGTGCGACCGTACACCACCACCCCCGACTCTTCCCCCCCAATTGCAGATATGTTTCTGGGGAGTCACTGAAAGCAGCAAGAGAAGTCTCCTGCTAAGAGAATACAAAGCGACATCTACAGGGACCGGCTCATTAGCTCTGCATGGGAGTGGAGAGCTGGGTGTCCGGGGGGCACCAGCAATAGCTGGGCTACTTTGGGCTCCCTGAACAGGTTCTGAGTTTGAGTTTCCCTCTGGCCACACCGACTCCTTCCTTCAGCATCAAGGGGGAAGGAAAACGTGTCTTTGCGGGGAGGGAGAGCAGAGAGCAGGTCCCCCGAGAAGGAGGCGGTGGCTGCTCCCTTGGTTAGAGACAGGGTGGAGCGCGAGAGCCATCGGCTTCAGCACCACGGGGAACGGCCAGCTCCCGGGACGGGGGAAGGGGGCGGTTGGGTCCCAGCGCCTCACCGAGACCCCAGCGAGATCTCGGCTTGAAGTTGGGAAGGACCAAGGCGTGGGGATGGGCAGCAACTCACAGTTCCCCAGTCCCTCTGCTGTGGCGGTGACAGTCTCCAGCTATTGAAACCCCTCTGTTAAACTGTCACCTCTTCCCACACAGCCCCAGCCGCCCTCTCTCCAGGCGGGAGGGGGGGGGGCACTTTGCAGCACCCCGTGGGTTCCCAGCCCCTTTGGAATGGAGACGCTTTTCGGTCACGATTCATCCCCTAGCCTGTGTCTGCAAGACCCACCTCCCCGGGCGAAGTTTGTCGAAAGGCGGGGGCTGAAGCGAGTGGCCAGCTCTCTCTGCCTGGCTTTCGCAGCTCTCTGCCGTGCGACAGCAGCCCCTCCAGCCACGTTCTGCTGTGCAGACTTCTCCCCCGCTCCTCGCAGGTGGCCGCCAACACCAACGCAACCAGAGGACCTGGGACGAGCCAGCGGCTTGATTCAGTAAGTGTCAGAGTGCAGTGCATGTTATGGTGCATAGTTACTCTCCAGTTTGCTTTACATTACCCCAGGCTGTAACGGGTCCCCGCCCTCCCACGCGGAACCGCTGTTGACCCTTTCCCGCAGCTCTCCGGATTGCTGCTTCATTTTGCCTTCCAGATTGGCACGAGTCTCTCATAACTCCACCAACAGCGATCTCTCGCTTTCTGCCATCCATAGGTTCCCGTGGGCACCTGTTTGTAGAGCCCCTGTCTCACTTCCCCTTGGAAACCACTTAAGAGCAACAACATTCTGTAACGGGAGCCAGGTAGCAAAGCGGTGCTTGCTTTATTTCGCTCGAAGAGACAAGCTCAGGGGGGAGATGCGTGTGCCCCAGCCCTTAGGCAGCCCAGCCGATCCCGCCGGGATGCCAGGTGAGGAGTGAGGAATACAGTATTTTCTACGAGAGTTCTGAAATAACCAAAGCTGGGGTTTGAAGGAGCAAACTCCCCTTTTAATTATTGCTAGCTGTAGATGGTTCCACTCTTCCCCCAAGAAATTTCTTCTTATAAAAGTGGGCACCAGGCTTCAGGCTCGTCTGTCCCGTACACCAGTTTTCATACTGTGCTCGCTGTAATCCCGCAGCACCCACAGAGAGATTTTTCCCCTTTGAGGGCAAAACTGTTTTAAGCAATTTCCAGGGGAGTGAGTGACTTTTACAAATCCCCATACTGTAAACTCCCATTTACACTGTCTTTAATGCGGGACAGTCTGCTGTGTTAGGCCGAATTCATTAACTAGGCTTAAATAAGGTTCCCTGCTACACTTTGTTGGCTGGCTAAAATCAAAATTAGTTACGCAGAAGCCTAGACTTTAGGGCTTGTGGAGAAGCGATCTGCATCAAGCGTGGCTGCTGATTGTCTCCCGCGAGCACTCTTGGGTCCTCTTTTTAAAAATATTTCCTCCCCAGGACTGGTTTTTGGTCTCTACCATTTGGAGAGCCTTCAAAGCAATTGTTTAAGCAGGTGGAAAGGACACTAGTGGAAGAGAAAATTGCAGTTCCTAGCCCAGGCTGTTCTCTTACACCCAGATTGGATATTTAAATATATTCTGCCTTGGCGCCCATGTGGAGTTGTGGCAGAGCGGAACAGTATGGTGTGAACTGACATAAATGAGTCATTAGACCTCAGGAAATGCCTGAGGTTCCCAGCTGGACCCTGAGAAATCCAGACTCCTCAATGGTTGCATCAAACTGATCTCCATTCTGTAGTAAAGGGGTTGAGTTGAATTAAATATTACAATCTATTTAGGCTGCAAACTCTTTGGGGGCAGGGACCATCTTTCTGTTCTGTTTGTACAGCACCTAGCACAAATGGGGTCCCAGTGCATGACTAGGGCTCCTAAGTGCTTTGGGAATATAAATAATATTAATGAACATGGCAGGAGCCCAATCGATAAGGTGACTCAAGCCAGATTGGAATTATAGTACTTCCATACTGGCCTCCCTTTGTGAGATGTAGCCTAGCCACCAATGCACAGTGCTGTACCGAGAGAATCATCTAACCACAGTGAAATGACCCATCCACACACATACTGGGTGTTTCACGGAACCAGGCGCAACTACCTGTCTCTGCTCCCTTTAATTAATTATTTCATTATACCACATCCCTGGAGTTACTAGATTGATTTACAAAACCCTTCTAATAAGGAAGCCAGGAGAGGACTAAAGACAACAGCAACATCAGATACCAGAGCCTGATGAAATAAAGCACGGGATGTGGCCTCTCTTGGCTTATTGAGAGTTCAGTCAGAGCAATTCCTTTGTTCTTGGGCAACAGGAAAATAGGAACGTCAACAAAAACAAAACTCTGCTGCTGATAAACACTCTGCCAGGCAGAAGCCAACCTGGCAACTCCTCCTCCCCATCCGCAGCTGTGTCTATAAGCCACTCTCTGGCCTCCTAGGGCTGATCAAAGAGGTGGAAATGCACGTAAGCAAAGATGCACTCCTTCAGGCAGGAAGTGGCTGGGAAGCCCAAAGGTTGAATACTTTCTCTAAAATAAAAACCAAAAATACCTTCAGCCCTGCAGAGAGGAAGCAGAGCAGTGCATTGCAAGGAGAAGGATTGAGGTATTCAAAGAGACAAAGCACTCAATTGTTCTCGGAGGAGAAAAGAATTGAGGGAAAATGTGATGATTTGGAGAGCAGGTCATGCTGGAGCAACATCTGTATCTATTGAATTCTGGGAAGTAAGGAGGAAAACAAAGTATGTTCAGCTTCATTCATTTTTGCTGAAAATATCCTAGGCCTACTGTCAATTTTGGACCAAACATAGGAAGGTCCTACCTAGACTTGGCTCAAAGTTTATTTATTTTTTTGAGTGTTAGGTAACACTTTTAAAAATAAGATGTTGTAGATACTACTTGTCAGCTACTGTAGGCAGGGTTTAACATCTTTATAGACATGTTAGCTGGTCATGATCAAACACCTTTTAAATTAGTGTAGACACACCCAAAAAGTGCAATGAGCACTCATTCAATAACCCTCTCTACCAAATCAAACTGCATATTTAACATTTCTCAAGCAAACTGTCCTTAGTATTTCTCTCAAGTATTTACATGTTGTTTAGGCAGTTAAAATTTATGCTTAACAAATGTTGAGTAAACGCATTTTCCAGTTATTTTTATAATGCTTCAGAAAATCTCTCTTTAGTTGTAAGAGTGACAGCCCCCTTATTCTTGTCTTGAGGTTTGGGTGGCACTTGCTACACTTTCTATGTTTGGTGATAGAGGATTTTTATGACCAGGATAGTTTGTTGTGGGGTTATCATACAACCTCTGACCTCCCTTCCATTGTATTAATACTTCTAGACATCTCCCATGTGAAGCCAGACAGCTTGGAGGAAAGGTCTGGTGGCAAGAAAAGCATTTATAGACCAAAATTACTCCACTGAGGTTCAAAAGCTCTAGACCCCCTTTGGCTTCATAAAGCTGCAGCTGTATGAGAGAGAGGCATTAAATGCCCTAACTATACCCAGCATTGCCATCCCATTTCCCACACTCTGGGGCAAAACTCTTGCCTGACCTACTATCTCGCCAGCTTTAGCCACACCGGGCAGGTTGGGAGTCCCATTTTCTACCTGAGAGAGAAAACCTGATTGAAAAAGGAACAGACCAGGATGGCTGCATGGAGACTTGGTGCCATAGGAGGGACATTCATACATTATCTGCCTCAGAGAATGGCCTTAACATCATGCTCCACCTTGGCCTTATTCAGACCCCTAAGGTAACCAAAACAGGAAAGCAAACCACTAAGGGCCCATCTACCAACCAACCATTACCAAGTCAGGGGATCCATTACAACCCAGTTATCACAAGAGATTAGATTCAGAAAGGGTTTGATATCTGCTTTATTTCTTTCAGGGCTGCTCTGATTTGCTCTGCTTTTCATGGCCTCTAATAGCCTGTGGGGAGCAGAGAATGTTCTCTAGCCATGTCTTCTCTCCCCACCTCCGCTCCTCTTCCACATCCCTTATGCTGGCTAGGGAGGCCCTCTGCTTTCTGGTATTCCCATGGGACCATCTGCATTAACTTTCTGCTCCTGCAGTGCACAAGAGGCAGATTGCTACAAAGAATCAGGCCCTACATCTTTCCCCCCGTTTTGTACACAAATGTTTCTTCCAGATTATACTGCTCCCTCATCCCCAAAGCAGACCCACTAAACATTCAAGTATGTAAATTCTTCATTTCACAGACTGATAGATTCCAAGGCCAGAAGGGAGCATTGTGATCATCTAGTCCAACGTCCCGTAAAACACAGGCCACAGAACTTCCCTGCCCCCCAAAATTCCTAGAGCAAATCTTTTATAAAAACATCCCAACGTGATTTAAAAATTACCAGTGATGGAGAATCCGCCATGACCCTTGGCAATGTGTTCCAATGCTTAATTACTCTCACTGTAAAAGATTTGTACACCTTATTTCCAGTCAGAATTTGTCTAGCTTCAACTTCCAGCCACTGGATCATGTTATAGCTTTCTCTGCTAGACTGAGGACTCCATTATTAAAATACTTTCTCCCAATTTATAGTGTGTGTATGAGCCACTGTCTGGACTCCTAGGGTTGATCAAAGAGGCGGAAACACATGCAAGCAAAGATGCACTCCTTCAGGCAGGAAGTGGCTGGGAAGCTCAAAGGCTGAATACTTGCTCTAAAATAAAAAACAAAAATCCCTCGGACTGTAATCAAGTCACCCTTTAACCTTCTCTCTGTGAAGCTAAATAGATTGAGTTCTTTGAGTCTATCACTATAAGGCATATTTTCTAGTCCTTTCTTCATTTTTGTGGCTCTTCTCTGAACCCTCTCCAATTTATCAACAACCTTCTTGAATTGCAGCCACCAGAACTGGACACACTATTCCAGCAGTGGTCAGAACAGTGCCAAATACAGAGGTAAAATAATCTCTTTATTCCTCCTTGAGATTCATTTGTTTATGCATAAATTAGCTCTTTTGGCTACAGTGTTACATTGGGAGCTCACATTCAGATGATTATCCATGAGGACCCACAAATCTTTTTCAGAGTCACTACTTCCCCAGGTTGAATCTCCTACCGGGCAAGTATGGCCTACGTTCTTTGTTCCTAGATGTAGACATTTACATTTTGTCTTCTTCATTATTTTCCCTCCATTCTCCCATCATTGCAAACAACCCTCCTAGACGATACGTCAGGTCATGGGACTTTACAATGAGCAATTAGGCAATAGGGATTTTGTGAGTGTTCTAACCACTGGATTAAGGTCATTGGAGGGCAGCACCACCTCTTCCTCCATCTGTGTTTTGTGTGAGGCCCAATCTGGTAGGAGTACTGTGAACATGTCTACCAGCCCAGGCCCTTGAGGAGAGATAGGTGGGGGTCCTCGTTTGAGGATCCCACTGGGGCTTAGGCATGAGCTAGGCACCTGGGCATCAGAACATAGGCAGCTACATACAAGGGTGCAAAAACCCTTCACCAGCCTGACCCCTCCAACCCGAGACCCTACACCCATCCCTTTCCAGGAGCCTCAGCCCAGGGAGCCCCCCTTGCCATCCTCTGCCTCCCCCATCCTGATCCCTACTCCTACCCTTCCCAGCTTGCGAGCCTCAGGTCCATCCTGCTTTCCAGTGCTGAGAAGAGCAGGAGCACCAGGTGGGAGTTGCAGCACTGCTCAGGTTTGGCCTCACAGCCTCTTCATGATAGAGGGGCGGCAGGGCCAACACTGGATGAGTGGCATTGTGAGCTGGTGCACAAGGGTTTGCGTGTTGTAGCACTGCTCAGTTTTGGCTCTGCTGCATTGCTAAATGATGGGGGAATGACACAGGACCAAAACTGAGTAGTGCTATGACCTCCCCCTCTACCCCTCATGTGCCAGATTGCAACACCACTCTTTCAATTTTGACCCCACCACCCCTCCGTCATGATGAAGAGGCTGCAGGGTCAAACCTGAGAGGTGTTGTGACTCCCATGTGCGACACGGTGACTGCAACCTCACATGTGCCAACACAGCAATTGCAAACATCATGTGCACCATGCATATGGCTGTGGTTGCACTGGCGGTGTGCACACTGTGTGGCAAAAACTTGGGCGCTTAGGGACGTTAGCCCCCTTTAGGCCTAGGTGGCGGCTGAGTGGGGGTTTTGAGAATCTAAATTTTAGACTTTGGCACCTAAAGTGGCACTTACGGACCTAAATCTAGCCCATAGTGCCTATGTTACTTCTGAAAATGAGACTTAGGCTCCTTAGGCTGAGTGGAGCAATGCCTAAATACTTTTAAAACTCTGGGCCTTCAACTATCTCATTGAGATGATAATAAAATCTTTCTTTCAATCTAATATCAGGTGAGATGTAACAACATTAATCCCATGGGAAATGTTAAACAATCTTCAGTGGCGGAATAATTGGTTTTATGTCGGAAAAGGAAAACAAACAAACAAAGTTAAATCCATCCAACCTGAACACTTAAATATCATACAAAAAGAATCTCTCAGTACACAATAGAAATAACTGAGTAACATATTGCATGAAAATTGGAATGATAGTACAGACATTCAAAATATAAAATCCCCAGCCTATGCCTTGTCTGTACTGTAGTGTAGTTGCACCGATCCCGACCCCTAAGCATAGGCAAGGACATGCCTGAAGCAGGGATAAACCCTAGTGCAAACCTCAGTTTGCCTTTATTGACAATTAGGAGGTCTGAAGCAGTGCAGCTACACTGGCTACTGGCAAGGCTATTCCCGAGTGTACACACAGATCTAGTGAAGCCATTGCAACTATCAGGTATAAAGATACCTATATTGGTGTAGTTTAAGTCCACAAATTTACTAAACCATTCTCCTCTTAGTTTTATTTATGGAGTGGAGGAGTCTTACTGAAATTAAAGCATGGGTTGTCTTCTTGCCCTAGCTGAGTGCCTGTTTTATTTAGTGAGATATAAGGGTGACCAGATCGCAAGAGCGAAATATCAGGACACATTGGTCGAGCGGGGGAGGGGGGTGCGCAGGGGAGGGAAACAGACAGACAGACACAGGTGCACAGCCCCGACTGGAACCAGAGGCACACTGGTCCGTCTGGCCCTGTGCTACCAGCGTGCCCCTTCCTGTTGAGGGTGGGCCCATGCTGCACCACACAGCTCCCCTGCCCAGCGCCCCCTGGATCCACTATGCCCAGAGCCCCCCTACAACCCTTCCACCACAAATGCACAGTGCTGTGCACACACCCCCGCCCACAGCCCCACCACAGCTGCCCAGCACCCCACACAGAACACCCCACTCACTAGTTTCCCAATACGCACAGATTTCCCCTCCCTCTCTCCTTTCCTCTCTCTGAATGCCCTTCCCCACAGCCCCACCACCACAACTACACAGTGCCCCACATAGACCCGCACTGCCCAGTGCCCTGACACACACAGATCTCCCCCACTGCCCAGCACCCCCCAGCAGGCACCCACTGTCTACCACCCCAAAACACACAAACCTCCCCCACTGCTCAGCGCCCTCCACATCCTCACAGCCCAGCACCCCGCACACACCTCCCAGACACTCACTCCATCACACCCTTCCCTCTTCCCTGGCTGCACTCACCAGCCCTGCTGGGAGGTCTCTGGCACCTAGGGTGAGAGCGGCGAAGGGAGTCTCCAGACTTTCCAGATGCTGCGCCCGCCACAAGCGCGAGCTCCGTGGCTCCCATTGGCCAGGAAAAGTACCAATGGGAGCTCCCAGAGCCGCGGAGCAGGGCTTGCAGGCACTGACAGCACGCAGAGCCCCCACGCCCTAAGAGCCAAAGGGACCTGCCAGGGGGCAAGGTAGGGAGTCCCGGCAGTGCTCACCTGGGGTGGCTCCCATTCCAGGAAGCATCCAGCAGGCTGGTCCCCCTGGCTCCTAGGGTTGCGGGTCGGGTTGGGTGGGGGGAGGCGGAAGGCTCTCTGCCCACTCCCAGTGCCTGCAAGCCCCGCCCCTGCAGCACGCGGTGCTCCTGCCGGCGGGCGGGCACCAGGAGCTGCCCCAGGAAGCGGTGAGCAGCGGCGGCGTGGCTGCGGTGCCGCGGCTGCGGTCTGGACGGTCCCTGATAGCTTTGTACATTTGATAGCTTTCTTGTCCCTGAAGCTTTGTACATTTGATGTCCCTAAGGTGCCAAATCCATATAACATAGAGAGGACAAAAAACATCCATAACTGTCAAAGGTGAGAGCATCCTATTATTGCTACTTGCTAAAAGGCTGGATTGCAGTCTGAATCATTAAGGATGAAAGCACTGGAGAACCAGTAGTCCATGAGAAGAACCTGTAGAGAAGATAATCTACCAAGGGTAATGATACAGTGGTAATGTAACGATCAGGGCCGGCTCCAGCATTTCTGCCACCCCAAGCAAAAAAAAAAAAAAAAGCCGCGATCGGCGGCGGCAGTTCAGCGGCAGGTCCTTCACTCCTAGAGGGAACGAGAGACCTGCTGCCCCTGAATTGCTGCAGGTGCCGCCCCTCTCCCTTGGCCGCCCCAAGCACCTGCTTGTTAAGCTGGTGCCTGGAGCTGGCCCTGGTAATGATATGTAAAGGGAAGACATGTTCTTATGGAAAAGTCCTCTTGAATTAATAATTTTATAGGTCTTTTGGGAACATTTGTGGACTTGAATATAGAATAATATCCCTGCAATAGAATTCTATGGGATGATTAAAAACAAACCTATTAAAAGGATACATTTTTCTATTAGCTTTTTGGAGTAATTTTTGTATAATTCTATCACATTTCTACAGAATCTTATTGATTTTATTCTTATTACATTGTATGAGACTTTTCCACGAGGGTATACATGATTGAATGAGCTATACAGGAGCACAAGCTTATTCGCTGTGTGAGATAAACATGACTAAATGAGATATCCATGGCAACACATAATAAAATGAGAAATACATGAATGATTGAGATGTAAGTGGGATGGACACATACATGAATGTACCCATTCCTCCACTTCTGCTGATTTTATTTTATAGAGCATCAGTACAAAATAAGCACTAAAATAACCATACCACTAACGGCAACCAAAAGGGATCTTTTTTGGTGAAGAAAACTCTCTGTGAATTAATCATATTAGTTACATTCAAATCAATATGGTTTGTAACCCTGAGCTATATTTAAACTCTGATTTGTGTTTACACAGGTCAACATGGACCATGACAAAAGACCAATAGAATTTCCAGTTTTAGTGTGATATGTTCGAAATGTAAGTAAGTGAAAGAAAATCCCCTTCCTCCCTTATGTAAGTAATGAACTGATCACAGATCATTTTCTGAGCCAGTGCTGAGTTGATGCCAGTGCTCCTCTCATGACAAAAAACTCTTAAGAGTGTGACATTGGAGCCTCCATCTCCTGGACTAGCATTGACTTAGGTATATTTCTAGAGAAAGTGTTTTTGAACACTGGAGGGACTGTGCGGAAAGTCACTAATACCTGCTTATACACACCCCAATCCTTCCAGAGCAATATTTACTGTATTTTCATTGGAGGAATGAGGTATATTTTCATCTCAATGTACAGCAAGCTGTGTGTATGAGTCTCAGTGTAGAATATGCCCCCATAGGTCTGTAGAAATTCTCTTTCTCCTACTCTAAAAGTCTCAGGATTTGATTCTGATTTCACACCAGTTTAAACACTGATGTACTTCCATTAGTGTCAATGGAATTACTCCTGACTGACTCCAGTGTGAGATCAGAATGAGCTCCTCAAGCTTTACAAAAAGGCCAGTAATATTCCCATCTCTTAAGAGGATTTCTCTAAAGAGAAAATAGGTATTTATGATTAAAACCAAAAGTATACGTAAACTGTAAAATAAAAGGGTAATGAACAAATTGGTGTAACTGGTACATGGGAGAAGGGGTCAGAGCTGTTCAAAGGCTGGAAAGGGAGGATGAAAAACTTGAACTTCACAAGGAAGACAAGAGGAAACTAATGAAGAGATTCCTAGAGGGGAGTGAGATGGAGTCTGATTCTCCATTGCCCTTCACCTTGTACAAGAGTTCATGTTAGTGCACAGTGCGTGCAAAACATCACCACCAATGCAGAATGGTAACATTTCACGGGCACTTGGCACTGGTGTAGATTACTGCACAAGGTTCAGGGCCAGGGAGAATCAGGCCCTATGGTCTAAGTATTTGGAGAGGAAGATGATCTTAACAGAAGCAATTTGGGTGAACTGGGGATGGGGAGAGATGAGAAGCAGAGGCCAGAAAGGAGGAAGTTGTTGTAGTTAAAGGGAAAGATTCCCAAAGTTTAGACAAGGAGTTTAGTGGATGGGGTGGAAAGGAAAGGACACATTTTAGAGGTATTTTCAAGGAAGAAACAGCATGATTTAGTGAGAATCTGGCTATGGATTGAGAAGAAGAGAGAGGAATTGCTGACAAGCTTACATGACTGCAAGATGAAGACGACAGTGGAAAGGGATTGGGAGGAAGGATGAGAAGTTCTGTTTTTCACCATGTTGAGTTTGAAATGGTGGTAGGTTAATAAAATGATGTCAGAGGCGCAACTGGAATGAAGAGACAGGACTGAGGGAGACAGACTGGATTAGAGCGGAAGGTTGGGTATAGGGGAGTAGAACTGGGAGAGGAGACAATAAAATGCAACTCCAGAGCAGTGGTTCTCAACCTTTCCAGACTACTGTACCCCTTTCAGGAGGCTGTTATGTCTTGAGTACCCCCAAGTTTCACCCACGGGCGGTGGATATCATAGACTGTGCCTTTCCAAACAGCCTAGTGTAGGCCCGCCCATGCTCCGCCCCCAGGCCAGACCCCCTCCTGCAGTTCCCAGTGCTCTGCCTTGTCTGGCCAAGGCTGGCTGCCCTGCCTCCCGCAGGGAGTCAGGGGCTGGTGCTGTGGCCATGCCACCTGGAGCACTGGGGCTGGCCACCCCACCTGGCCTCCTGGAGCACCAGGACCGGGAGTGCTGCCGCCTGGTGCACCGGGGCTGCCTGTGCCACCGTGCCTTTGTAAAACTAGGCAAATGTCTAGATGAGTTGATGTACCCGTGCTTGAGAACCACTGCTCTAGAGATCTGATTCTCTGAATGACCGACAGACTGTCTGAGTGACAAAAGTATAACAAGCTGCTCTGAGTGAAACAGTAGTGACAAACTGGATTATGTTCAGAGATTTAGCATGAGCTGACCGGTCATATTTATCTGTTTTGACAATTGTTTCAAGTTCTTTGTCCTTTCCAAAGTTAATCTTTGTGTCTTTCCTCTTCGAACAATTTTTAAAATGACAGATACTGTCTTTAAAGCCAGCCAGTGTTACAGTTTATAGTACATTGCTTTGCTTGAGAGAAGAGCGAGATGGGAGTAATATTTTGGACTACTCTTTCTCACCCTCTAGTGGGCTCTGAGGGTGGTATGTTCATTGTCTCAGTCACATTGCTAAGTGCCACTTCCTGGCAGATCAGGTGCAGTTAACATCTGAAATACTTAGAGCCTGATTTTCATTTACACCACTGTGGCAGTGCAACACCTAATTTAAGGTCCTTTGCACCACCAAGGATGAGGAAGGATGGTCATGTGGTTAGAACACTAGCCAAGGACATGGTAGATAGATCTGGTTCAGTTCTCTGCTTTGCTAGTCTTCTTGCATGACCTTGGGCAAGTCACTTAGCCCCTTTGTGCTTCAATTCCCCAACTGAACAATAGAGATAATAATAGTACCTCCCTACCTCACAAAGGTGTTGTGAGGATAAATACGTTAGAGCTAGTAAGGGACTGAGCTATTTCTATTTGGAACGAGGGCCCTGACAGTCAGGTTCTTGGGTTGTAGCTCTTTGGGGCAGGGACCATCCTGTTTGTTACATGTTTGTACAGTGCCTAGTGCAATGCACCTGGAGCCCCCGGGTGCTATGGCAATGCAGCAAACAATAATAAGTAGGGTGGACATACAGATCAAATGGAAACTCCCAGTACACTGAGAGATGAAAATCTTATGACAGCAGCTCAGACAGGCTCACTTCCATAGGTGGAAAGAGCCTCTTAGGCATATGCCCTAGTTGGGAGTGAGTAGAAGGGAACAGGCAAGATACACATTCGGAACCTGACTCTTTCTCCAGGTTCTAGCTGCTTGGCACTGCACCACCAGCATAAAGGAACCCTAAAGATGATGTAGCCAGCATTGGAAGGATCATCCCAGTGTGGGGGGATCCTCCTGTGCTGTGGTGACTCCCATCAGTGGCGTAGCCAGCTTCTAAGAGGAGGGGAAGCAAACATAGAAAAGGCGCCCCCCCCTTGGCTCCTCCTCTGGCCACGCCCCCCGTGGCTCGCTCCTCCTCTGGCCGCCCCGCCCCTCCCCCCCACGGCCCCTCCGGCCCTGCTGTGCTCCCCCCCACAGCCCTCCCCTGCTCCTCTGGCCGTGGCTGTGCCCCCCCGCTCCTCCGGCCGCGCCCCCCCGCTCCTCCGGCTGCACGCTCGCCGCCCACCCAAACCACATTTGTTCATCAGATGCCCACACAAACCTTCTATGTTGCTCTCTCAGCCTACAACTGAGATACTGTGTATACCAGCCAAGCAATACATAATTCAGAGTAAGGATGTGATGACTGGAGCCATTTTATTTTTTTTAGCTTTCGGTTTGGCCCATGATAAAGGTAGGGGTCAGAGGTGAAACATGGAATGGATCCTCCTCCCACTCCTCGGGCCGTGCACCCGCCGCCCCCCCCCCCATGGCTGCCAGCTGCGCTGTGGGCAGCCAGCCTGCGCCCCCCCTCACTCCTCCGGCCGCCTTTGGAAAGGCGCTGCTTTTGGCAAATTTGCTGACGGGAAGCGGCTGCTTCCCCTGCACCCCACTAGCTATGCTACTGACTCCCATGCCACCCAAGCCCCTGAAGCCAGAGGAAAAGATGGGTGGCTGTGGCTTCCCTGCACTTTGGTGAATCCTTGGTGCCATAACAGGCCCTTAGGGCCATTGGCAGCCAATATAGTCCACAGCAGCATTTGGGCTATTCTAACATATTCCAGGAGACCTTCCAGGTATGCAGCTAGCCCAAAATCAGGGAAATACAAAGGTAAGCCCTCTTTGGACCACAGCCTATAGGCTCCTGGGCTGCAGCTGAGCATCTGGGCCTTGAAGTCAGGTGACCTCCTGTGGCAGAAATTGATAAACAAACAAAACCACCCTTTTCTTTAGCACTAACAAGCTTTCCCTGTTTGAATTTGTTTAAGGCAAGGATAAGTAACAGTCATCAGATGTGAAACTCAACATGGCACAGGGCCAACTACCAAACAACTCTTTGAAGAACAGTTCGATCCCTGTGTTCACTGGCCTTGACCTCCTCTTTGACCTGAAGCCCCTCTTCATTCCCCTCTATGCCACTCTGGTGGCTGTGGCTTGCACTGGCAACTTGCTCCTCATTCTCCTTATAGTTGTCACCAAAAAACTGCACAGCACCACTAACTTCCTTATTGGAAACCTGGCTGCAGCTGACCTGATCATGTGCATTTTCTGCGTCCCACTGACTGCATCCTATGCCTTTGAGATCCGGGGCTGGCTCTTTGGGGTGTTCATGTGTTACTTTGTCACCTTGATGCAGACTGCCACTGTATTTGTGTCTGTGCTGTCCCTCACAGCTATTGCAGTGGACAGATATATCGTTGTTGCTTACCCCATTCGCAAAAGGCTAAGCCGCAAGTCCTGTGTCTACATAGTGGCCTTCATTTGGTTACTCTCCATTGTGATTTCTGTGCCTACATCCATGCACACTCATTATCTGGATCTCAACAAGATTGGCCATGACATGTTCATCTGTGAAGAATTCTGGAAGCACCAAGAGAAAGAAAGGTTGCTGTACTCATGCTCAATGCTCCTTTTGTCCTACATGCTCCCACTTTCTGCAGTGTCTATCTCCTACTGTGCCATTTCTTATCGCCTCAGGAAGAGGAATGTCCCAGGGGCTGCCTACCACAACCAAGAGAAATGGACCAATAAAAAGCGAAAGACCTTCCGGGTTCTCATTATTTCAGTCATGTGCTTTGCTGTCTGCTGGCTACCTCTGCAGGTGGTGAACCTCATCAGAGATGTAGACGAGGAGTTCACCATCTTGGACAAGAGGTATGTGAATGTCATTCAAGTGTCATGTCACTTGATTGCCATGAGCTCTGCCTGTTATAACCCTTTCATCTACGCCTCGCTCCACGACAAATTCAGATTCCATGTTAGTAACTATTTTTGCCATCACAAGAAGAGGTCCAGCATCATGTCCCGCAAGGCCTCGCGACTCAATACCTGCTCCACGCTGGCAGACATTCCCATGGGCATCACCGATAAATTAACCCTGCAAGGCAGGTTTTCTTTTAACTAAAATACAGCAGGAGATCAAATCAGCAGAGGCGATATGCACCTTAGTTCTGGGCTTGTTATATTGGACACCGAAGCCTGTGGTGCAAGTTATGTGACACTGGTAATTGATCATTTCAAGACAATGTATATATCTGAGAACTTGGCAGTAGTGCAAGGGAAACAAACAGAGTTTGTGTCTGAAGGGATAGAAACAGCTCATCTGAGCAACTGAAGTGTATTCTGCTCTTTGTCAAAACAAGCAAATTCAACAACAAAAATGGCAGTCCTATAAGTTTAAGTTAATTCTGTATAGTTTTTACTCATTAACATTGTCTTCATTTTGTATAGGGTGATGCTACAGGAATAGCAGGCATTTCCTTTGACTTAATTCAATTCAAAGCTAAAAATTCTTTACATATTAAATAACAGCCATTTGCTCTGTTGCAACAGACCAGTAATCATGCCCTCAAGATTAAAGAAGATATATTTAACTATTTTATTATAAATACTGTATAATGATTTTCAGAAATGTCCTACAAATATGTATGCTTAATATTATACTTGTTTTCTGGTGCCTAAAGGTGCACAAAAAGTCAAGTGTGGATCAGTAAATTGTATTTGGATGCAAAAATTGGGGACTAGATGCCTAATAGCTGTATTTCTGTCAAATGGTGCATTGCCTAAATTGCTTATGATTATTATCCAGATTTCTATGGCATCTATCAGCGTAGCATCTATATGCCATATATAGAGGTTAGATCCAGTCTAAAACAAGCATTTCCCTCAAAATAGGTATTGTACTGATATATATGGTGACAACCAGCCCCAGGCCCAACAGATCCTGAGATAAAGAAAACCCAATGGGAGGGTGAAAGCCAGGGAGCACCAGAAGTGCATTTAATGGAAAGACCGGACAAAAAGGGCTCTATAAAAGATAGCCAAGTTTGACTACCCAGAGTACGACCTGTACCGCATTGTGGTGGAGGGGTGTAACATCTGAAGTAGGGGATTGCTCGCTGGAGTTATGCCATCATTGATGAATGCTGGTCCAAAATATCGCCTGGGGCATTATGTGAGGTCCAACAAGAACCCAGAAAATGGATGGCTAACATAGGCAGCCAAGACACATGGCAGCAGCTGCGCCTAGCTACCTGAGGTGAAGGAAGTCTCAGAGAAAGACTCAACAGCTTGGGTTGCACAATGAGAAGCCAGTACCGGGAGACCAGGAAAAGGTTTGTGTTACTACGCTTCAGTCTCATCCCAGTGGGACAAGGTATTCTCTGGGACAATTGTTCGCTCTTGCTTTTGATCAACATGAATAACTTACTCTCCCTGCCCTACTCTCAACTGCAGATGCCCTTCTGGTGCCATCTTCCCCCAGTGCAAATATGACGAGTTCACACGAAAGACCCTTGGGGACGTGTGTCCTCTGATGTCAGCAGGTGCCTCTGCAGTATACTGTGACAGTGTTCAGTCATAGCTGATCTCTGCCAATCCATCAAAATTGCAGCTCTTTACAGACATCGTCATCAGGTTATTGTATCATGTGAAATAGACTGTCTTGGCATATCAGTCGCCGGCCTATCAGAAGCAAGGCTGGTAGATCATAGGTGGAAGATTCATTACTTCTGTATTCCAGCAGTCCCAACCACTTATATGGGGTAGCATTACTACTGTGAGGCAAGGCCAAGTCCTCCTTGATAACTTGGATGCCCGTGTCTTCTTGACTACTTATTGCACTTCTTAAACATTGGCATGTTCACCTCGCCATCATAGTAGTCTATGCACTGACAAAGGAATCAGCTGATTTAGTTAAAGATCATTTCTATGAACAATTGCAATCTGTAGTATGCATCATCCCTCCACATAATAATCTCGTGTTCCTGTGTGACCCAAATGCACTTACTGGGTCCCTGCGAATTGGGCTTGAACAGGTCATTGGCTATTATGGTTCAGGTATACCCAATAATAACTCCTGCCGCTTGCTCACATGCTGCACCTCTCAGAATCTCTCCATTCTTGCATCATAGTTCAAGTGATGACACATACATTGGATGTCCTGGATCTCTCATGATGGCATCACTCAGGAATTGGACCACATTATCATATGTGACTGGTATCTCTTCACCTCCAGCAAAGTATATCAAGGTGTGGAATGTTCCGTGAACATGGATCACTACCTAGTGGTTGCCCACATGGTGCTAATGCTTTGACGAGCAAGTAAATCCTCTGCAATGATGCACTTCTCCATGCGCTGGGTTTAGCCTACAAGTTTTGTATCAATGTCAGCAATAGATTCTAGTCAACATGCCAGATGACATTGAGGTCGATTGGTTTCTGTTCACCTCTATGCGCCACCAATCCACTGAGCAGAAGATTGGCTATAGGCACTGAGGACATCGACCCTGGCTATCAGAAAAGGCTTTCCAGACAATTCAATTTAAGGCCACAGCCCGCCAGCTTGTTGATAAGCACAGTCGTAATCAACTGAAGCAAAAATTCAATGCCCTGGCACTTCACGATCAGAGGCATATTATAATAAAGTGGCAGATGAAGTTGAACTCAGTTTAGCCAGGGGATATTTAGAGCTGGCATTCTGTGTGATCCACAACCTCAGCGGTGAAGAGGTACTCGCTACAAACGGCATCCTGAACAAACAGCCATGGCCGTCCATGTAAATCGGATTATGACATCCTCTCACACTGGGTGGAACATTATCACAGTGCCCTGAACCACCTTCCAGCTGCTGCTTGCTCAGAGCTGGATGATTTGGGAGCCACTGCGGTTTCGGACCCAGATACTTGTACTGATGCACCAATGTTGGATGAAGTGAAGTATGCCAGTTGAAAACTGGAAAACGGACACACAGCTGGTGCCGATGGCACTCCCCGAGCTGCTAAAATGCGCTTTTGATCCCGGTAGCAGAATAATTTCTGGCCATCTTTCACCTGATGTGGAGAAATGGAACCTTGCCAACCACCTGGAAGGACGGTATTGTGATCTCACTTTATAAGGGCAAGGGACTGCACTGCGAATGTAAGAGCTGCCGGCCTATCGCCTTGTTGTCCGTGCCAGGGAAGACGTTTGCGCATGTTCTCCTGGTGCATTTGGAGCCCCTGCTACATCGGAAGCGTCACTCTCAACAGTCAGGATTTACGAGGACTGGGTCCACATTAGATTGCATTTTGGCCCTTCCCTTGTTGTCAGAGGTACACCATGAGTTCAAGAAGCCTCTGCATATGGCATATGTTGCTCTTAAGGCTGTGTTTGATTCAGTTGACTGAGTCATGCTATGGAAAGCCTTAAAGGGCATAGGTGTCCCAACCACTCTGCTAGACTTGATTAGTGAGATGCACAATGGAACCATTGCCCGTGTAGATCTGGGGAATCGGATGTTGGCACCTTTTAAATCAATATCTGGTGTCAGGTACGGCTGTGTTTTGGCCCCTGCACTCTTTTGTTGGGCAATGGATTTCATAATGCAGAATTCTGTCAGGTCCACAGGCATTAAGATCCATGATCTCTCGCTCTCAGACCTTGACTGTGCTGCTGACATTCATAGAATCATAGAAGATTAGGGTTGGAAGAGACCTCAGGAGGTCATCTAGTCCACCCCCCTGCTCAAAGCAGGGCCAATCCCCAACTAAATCATCCCAGTCAGGGCTTTGTCAAGCTGGGCCTTAAAAACCTCTAAGGATGAAGATTCCACCACCTCCCTAGGTAACCCATTCCAGTGCTTCACCACCCTCCTAGTGAAATAGTTTTTCCTAATATCCAACCTGGACCTCCCCCACTGCAACTTGAGACCATTGCTCCTTGTTCTGTCATCTGCCACCACTGAGAACAGCCTAGCATCATCCTCTTTGGAACCCCCCTTTCAGGTAGTTGAAGGATGCTATCATTGTTCTTCTAGTACAGAGCCCTGACAGGTTTTGTGAGGCACTCCAGCAAATGGAGGATTAGTTGGCCAAGGTCAGCCTCCATGTTTCATGGTCAAAGACAACGCTGCAAAGCCTAGGATTAGGTCCACCCACAACTCCAATCTCCTTGAATAATGAAACTGTCAAAGCAGTCTCCAGCTTTTGCTATTTGGGTTCTGTACTCAGCAGTTCATCCAACTCTCATACGGAGGTTCGTCCCCAGACTGACACTGCAGTGTCTGCCATAGATTGTTTACAACGAATATAGAATCAACATAATCTCAGCACGACAACCGAGTTCAGGATCTATTAGAGCTGTATCCTCACCATAATGCTGTGTGGTTACGAAACATGGACGCTATGCTGCTCAGACTGGGAAAAGCTGGAGGCTTTCCACACAAAATGCCAACGTCATATATTGGGCATAAAATGGAACAACTTCAGTCATAACACAGACATTTACGGTTGCTCCGTTCTACAGACTATTCAGGCCATTGGCTGCAGCTGACATCTTACGCTTTTCAGACATTGTGACGAAGTGGGACTGTTTTTAATGTTTCCTCTGAATACTGTAGGGGTGCCTCAGTTTCCCCTATGCATTTCTTAAGTCTCTAGGCGGTGTGATTGTTGCAGAACAAAGGGTCAGTGTGCATAAATGGCCGACACTCTGTCTCCTGGCAACTGATGGCCTGGGCCCTTCCCCCCAGCAAGGTAATAGCTAAAGGTGTTGGAGAACAAAGGAATCAGGTGACCTCCTGGCCCAGGAAAGGGACAAAGCCCAGAAGAGGTGGGACTGGAGGGTGAGTCAGTTTGGAGCTATCTGGGGATGAGGAGTGAAGTGCAGATGTGGGTGTCTGGCTCACTGCCCCCCAAAATGGACCCGGCTGAGGGGTCCTGTTCTCTGTACCTACAAGCTCTGTTTTAGACCGTGTTCCTGACATCTAATAAACTTCTGTTTTACTGGCTGGCTAAGAGTCACGTTTGACTGCGAAGTTGGAGTGCAGGACCCTCTGGCTTCCCCAGGACCCCGCCTGGGCGGACTTGCTGTGGGAAGCGCACGGAGAGACAAAGGATGCTGAATGCTCCAAGGTCAGACCCAGGAAGGTGGAAGCTGTGTGAGATTCTTGCCCTGAACACAGTCTGCTCACAGAGAGGAGACTTCACCAGAGTCCTGACTGGCTTCGTAGGGAGCAGTTCCAGAGCATCGCCCAGGGACTCCGTGACTGACATATTGCCAGAATGCTGCGGGATGTCCCAGTGAATGCCATTCTCCACGTGGTTTGTAACATCTGGGATAAAAATTCCACTAACAAAGTGGTGGAAGCAGCCCAGAGGCAGACCTACTATTATATGGGTCCATCAAGTCTGTTCCAACGTTGGATTTGTGGCCCATCAAGCCCTTGTGGCCACACAGGAACATACCAAATAGTAAACGATCACTACGGTTGATATTCAGCTAAGCGTTGAAGAAGAAGTTTGGTCTTAGGTGTGTTTCTTCTGGTAGGAGCAAATTGCAAAGGCAAGAATCTGCCTGTGACTATGCTCTGTTCGATACCTGCAAGCTTCACCCTAGAAAGACAGAGTTTTTTGCATGCAGCTGACAGAGTGGACCCTCCTTCCAGATGGTGCTGGGGTTACCTCTCACACTGAGGTTGCCTCTCCGGGGAAGGGAACTCCAGTTGCTAGGAAAAGGCAGGTGTTAGTAATGGGAGATTCAGTCATTAGAAACGTAGATAGCTGGGTTTGTGATGACCGGGAGAACCGCATGGTGACTTGCCTGCCTGGTGCGAAGGTTGCGGATCTCTCAAGGCATCTGGCCAGACTTATGTGTAGTGCTGGGGAGGAGCCGGTGGTTGTGGTACATGTAAGTACCAATGACATAGGGAAGGGTAGAAGAGATGTGCTGGAGGCCAAATTTAGGCTGCTAGGGAAGAGACTGAAATCCAGGACCTCTATGGTGGCATTCTCAGAAATGCTCCCAGTTCCACGTGCAGAGCCAGGTAGGCAGGCAGAGCTTCAGAGTCTCACTGCGTGGATGAGACGATGGTGTAGAGAGGAGGGGTTTACATTCATTAGGAACTGGGGAAACTTTTGGGATGGGGGGAGCCTATACAAGAGAGATGGGCTCCACCTAAACCAAAGTGGAACCAAACTGCTGGCATTTAACATTAAAAAGGTTGTAGAGCAGTTTTTAAACTAGGAGATGGGGGAAAGCCGACTGCTGCAGAGGAGCCTGTGGATCGGACAGAGACTTCTCTTAGAGGAGAGTCTAATGATAGAGAATCTCCAGGTTATAGTCAGGAGCAGAGGATGGAGGAGGATAATGTAAGGGCCAGATCAGATGAGAAACATTCACATAAAGAATTGGACACATCAGAAAAGGGCAGACAAATAAACAGTGACAAGTTTTTAAAGTGCTTGTACACAAATGCTTAGAAGTCTAAATAATAAGATGGGTGAACTAGAGTGCCTTGTGATAAAGGAGGATATTGATATAATAGGCATCACAGAAACCTGGTGGACTGAGAGCAATCAATGGGACACAATCATTCCGGAGTGCAAAATATATCGGAAGGACAGAACAGGTCGTGCGGGGCGGGGGAGTGGCACTATATGTGAAAGAAAATGTCGAATCAAATGAATTAAAAATCTTAAGTGAATCCACATGTTCCATAGAATCTCTATGGATAGAAATTTCATGCTCTAATAAGAATATAACATTAGGGATCTATTATCGACCACCTGACCAGGACAGTGATAGTGATGATGAAATGCTAAGGGAAATTAGGCTGTCAAAATTAAGAACCCAATAATAGTGGGGGATTTCAATTATCCCCATATTGACTGGGAACATTTCACTTTAGGACGAAATGCAGAGATAAAATTTCTCGATACTTTAAATGACTGCTTCATGGAGCAGCTGGTACCGGAACCCACAAGGGGAGAGGCAACTCTAGATTTAGTCCTGAGTGGAGTGCAGGAGCTGGTCCAAAAGGTAACTATAACAGGACCGCTTGGAAATAGTGACCATAATACAATAGCATTCAACATCCCTGTGGTGGGAAGAACATCTCAACAGCCCAACACTGTGGCATTTAATTTCAAAAGGGGGAACTATGCAAAAATAAGGGGGTTAGTTAAACAGAAGTTAAAAGGTACAGTGACTAAAGTGAAATCCCTGCAAGCTGCATGGGCGCTTTTTAAAGACACCATAATAGAGGCCCAACTTCAATGTATACCCCAAATTAAGAAACACAGTAAAAACTAAGAAAGAGCCACCGTGGCTTAACAACCATGTAAAAGAAGCAGTGAGAGATAAAAAGACTTCCTTTAAAAAGTGGAAGTCAAATCCTAGTGAGGCAAATAGAAAGGAGCATAAACACTGCCAGATTAAGTGCAAGAATGTAATAAGAAAAGCCAAAGAGGAGTTTGAAGAACGGCTAGCCAAAAACTCCAAAGGTAATAAATTGTTTTTTAAGTATATCAGAAGCAGGAAGCCTGCTAAACAATCAGTGGGGCCCCTTGATGATCGAGATACAAAAGGAGCGCTTAAAGACGATAAAGTCATTGCGGAGAAACTAAATGGATTCTTTGCTTCAGTCTTCATGGCTGAGGATGTTAGGGAGATTCCCAAACCTGAGTCGGCTTTTGTAGGTGACAAATCTGAGGAACTGTCACAGATTGAAGTGTCACTAGAAGAAGTTTTGGAATTAATTGATAAACTTAACATTAACAAGTCACCATCAGATGCCATTCACCCAAGGTTTTGAAAGAACTCAAATGTGAAGTTGTGGAACTATTAACTAAGGTTTGTAACCTGTCCTTTAAATCGGCTTCTGTACCCAATGACTGGAAGTTAGCTAATGTAACGCCAATATTTAAAAAGGGCTCTAGAGGTGATCCCGGCAATTACAGACCGGTAAGTCTAACGTCGGTACCGGGCAAATTAGTCAAAACAATAGTTAAGAATAAAATTGTCAGACACATAGAAAAACATAAACTGTTGAGCAATAGTCAACATGGTTTCTGTAAAGGGAAATTGTGTCTTATTAATCTATTAGAGTTCTTTGAAGGGGTCAACAAACATGTGGACAAGGGGGATCCAGTGGACATAGTGTACTTAGATTTCCAGAAAGCCTTTGACAAGGTCCCTCACCAAAGGCTCTTACGTAAATTAAGTTGTCAAGGGATAAAAGGGAAGGTCCTTTCATGGATTGAGAACTGGTTAAAAGACCGGGAACAAAGGGTAGGAATTAATCGTAAATTCTCAGAATAGAGAGGGGTAACTAGTGGTATTCCCCAAGGGTCAATCCTCGGACCAATCCTATTCAACTTATTTATAAATGATCTGGAGAAAGGGGTAAACAGTGAGCTGGCAAAGTTTGCAGATGATACTAAACTGCTCAAGATAGTTAAGACCAAAGCAGACTGTGATGAACTTCAAAAAGATCTCACAAAACTAAGTGATTGGGCAACAAAATGGCAAATGAAATTTAATGTGGATAAAGTAATGCACATTGGAAAAAATAACCCCAACTATACATATAATATGAGGGGGGCTAATTTAGCTATAACGAGTCAGGAAAAAGATCTTGGCGTCATCATGGATAGTTCTCTGAAGGTGTCCGTGCAGTGTGCAGAGGCGGTCAAAAAAGCAAACAGGATGTTAGGGATCATTAAAAAGGGGATAGAGAATAAGACTGAGAATATATTATTGCCCTTATATAAATCGATGGTACGCCCACATTTCGAATACTGCATACAGATGTGGTCTCCCCATCTAAAAAAAGATATACTGGCACTAGAAAAGGTTCAGAAAAGGGCAACTAAAATGATTAGGGGTTTGGAACGGGTCCCATATGAGGAGAGATTAAAGAGGCTAGGACTCTTCAGCTTGGAAAAGAGGACACTAAGGGGGGATATGATAGAGGTATATAAAATCATGAGTGATGTGGAGAAAGTGGATAAGGAGAAGTTATTTACTTATTCCCATAATACAAGAACTAGGGGTCACCAAATGAAATTAATAGGCAGCAGGTTTAAAACAAATACAAGGAAGTTCTTCATGCAGCGCACAGTCAACTTGTGGAACTCCTTACCTGAGGAGGTTGTGAAGGCTAGGACTATAACAGCGTTTAAAAGAGAACTGGATAAATTCATGGTGGTTAAGTCCATTAATGGCTATTAGCCAGGATAGGTAAGGAATGGTGTCCCTAGCCTCTGTTTGTCAGAGGATGGAGATGGATGACAGGAGAGAGATCACTTGATCATTGCCTGTTGGTCCACTCCCTCTGGGGCACCTGGCATTGGCCACTGTCGGTAGACAGGATACTGGGCTAGATGGACCTTTGGTCTGACCCGGAACGGCCGTTCTTATGTTCTGATGTTCTTAAAAAGAGTGGCACATAGTTGGGACTAGACCAGTAAGGCTTTGTAGACTGTATCCAGCATCTTGAAGTTCACTCAGAAGTGAATAGGCAGCCAGTGCAATGCACAGGGGTAACATGTTCCTGGGGGTCTGTCCTAGATAGTAGCTGCCCCAACCTACAAACAACACACACACACACACACACTAGATGTGTTTTAAGAAGGCTTAAAAGTTTATGGATTCATTTTGCATTACACAGAATTGTTTCTAAGCAACAAATAGCATCTATTCCTTTCTTCTACAAAAAATGTTAAAATGGACCACAGAGAATAGTTACATTACTGTATAATGTACATTAAAAAAAAATTGGTTGTTAGTAAAGGGCGTACATTAAGAAATACATTTTCCTTTGTCTGTGTGACATTCAAACACCGGAGATGGTACCAGAGAGAGTCAAGACAAGGCTCATTTAGGAAAGGGAAGTACTTTCATAAGCTCATGAACTGAAGCAGCTTAGCCTTCCAAAAAGCATCAGAGTGAAAAACTAAGTGGCTCCTATATTTCCTCCCACATATAATGTGATAGTACACTATATGGACATTCAGACACTAGAGCAGGTACTGGAGTTGGATCTGCTGTCACAGTCCCCATCTCCACACTTTTCCAATACACACGTTTTGCTTGGCTTGCTATGTGCTCGGCAGGAACGCTTTCCAGACACATTTTTCCTTTGGTCCCCATTCTCTTCCACATAGTGCCTCTGTCACCACAAGTTAATGGAACACCACCATCAGAATTACTACCAGAACTGGTGAGCTCATCCTCCTGGTCTGCTTTAACTGCTGCCTGTGCCACAGCTCTGAGCAGCAGAGCTGCTCAGCTTAGAATCCTCTTGACTTCAAAGAGGGCTGTTAGAATGATGTGCTCAGTGAAGGACCCTGAGGTTTGGATTTCACGCTGTTCCTTTCCCTGGTTCAAAACAGCCCCAAACTGTTGACCTTCAGAGCATGCTGCAAAACCCATCTATTTCCCAGGCTTCTGGGGAGGAAGCTGTGGTGAGGCAGATATACTGTTATGGGGTGAGGTGTTGTTTGGGATTGATTATTAGTTGGTTATTTTCTGGTTTCTTTCCATCTTTATAAATCAAAAATTAACATATGGAATTTCCCCCCCTTCCCCTGATTTTGTTACCTTACAACTGTGAAGCAAAAGGATATAGTTAGATCTGATATCTAGGACCTAAAGAATTCAAACAAGGACTGGGTGGGGTGGGAGAGGGAAGGCAGCCTTTCACACTCCAGGGAGTTGGGATATCATACAACAATGGTGTGAAGTTAAGAACGAACAGCATAGGTTAGATATCAGGAAAGGAATCTCCTGGTAGAGGGACATTGGAATGAGGAGTCATATGCCAGAAGTGTATTCTCTCTCCTTAAGTTTATATCTGTGAGATTGAAAGCAGTGTTTGTACCGATGTAGCTGCACCCTGTAGTGCTGCTAATGCAGATGGTCTATGTTGACGGGAGATAATTACTCCACTTCCCCGAACAGCGGTAGCTATCTTCAGGGCCGGCTCCAGGGTTCTGGCCGCCCCAAGCAGCCAAAACTAAAACAAACAAACAAAAAGCCACGATCTAAAAAAAGCCAAGATCGCGATCTGCGGCGGCAATTCGGCGGGAGGTCCTTCGCTCCCAGGCGGAGTGAGGGACCGTCCGCTGAATTGCCGCCGAATACCTGGACCTGCCGCCCCTCTCCGGAGCGGCCGCCCCAAGCACCTGCTTGAGAAGCTGTTGCCTGGAGCAGGCCCTGGCTATCTTGGGAGAGCTTCTCCTGCTGACGCAGCCCTGTCCACACCAGAGCTTAGATTGGTGTAACTTATGTCCTTCCGGGGTGTAGCTTTTCCACACCACTGAGCAGAGGTGAAAGTAAGCCAGTCCGGTCCAGTACGGTGTACCGGCAAGAGCCAGTACGCCGTGCCGGACTGGACTGGCTTCCGTGGTGGTGATTTAAAGGGCCCAGGGCTCCGGCTGCTGCGGGGAGCCCCGGGCCTTTAAATCCCCGCTGGAGCTCCAGCAGCCAGGCTCGGGCAGGGATTTAAAGGGCCCGGAGCTTCGGCCGCTGTGTGGATTGCCGGGCCCTTTAAATCCCCGCTGGAGCTCCGGCAGCCAGGCTCTCGCGGTGATTTAAAGGGCCCGGAGCTCCGCTGCGGCCAGAGCCCCAGGCCCTTTAATTCGCCCCTGAGCCCCGGAGCTCCCAACCGCCTCTGCAACTGGTAGCTCTGGGGTGATTTAAAGGCCCTGGGGCTCCCAGCCACAGCCGGAGCCTCAGGCCTTTAAATCTTGAAAGGCCCCACCTCTTCTTGTTGAGGTCATGCCTCTTCCGGCTGAGGCCACGCCCCCGCTCAGGACTCCGGCATACTGGTAAATCCTTTAAGTTACTTTCACCCCTGCCACTGAGTGACTTAAATTACACTAAAGTAAGCGCTAGTGTGTACAAGTCCTATTCACTCTTGCCTCTTCCTCCACATCAGCGTCCAGAAAAAGATACAAGGCACAGAATGCAACCAAGACAAAGCATTTAAAAGGTTAAGCACTGTCATATGGAAGAGTTAAAGAGAAATATTGCCACCTATCTTAGCAGTGGCTGCACTGGTTTCACCCTGGTCCTAGATCAGAGGTCCTTATTAATCCTAAACAAAAGTAGAGCAATATAGGTCTCCTGGGCTTTATAGTCTTTCCCTCCCGCCTTTATAATTGTATGTGTGGGGAGAGCAGAAGAAGGGGAATACACAGTGGAAAGAAGGGAAAATACAAAAATAGAGAGTGAGGATGAGTTCCTCAATTATAGCCAAGGCTGCATCTGACCCCACTCAGTTTTTCAACCCTCTTTGTCTTAATCTATGTTAAAATTAGGCCCACGTTGATACTACTTGATGATGTCCGCCGTTGGTATCAGTACCTTTCTTTCCAGCATGTACTGAATGTCAACCTGATGACCCATTGGGGATAGAAAATCTGTACGCAAAAGGATCAAACACCAGAATGGCTACTAAGCTGTACAACATGTGTTTAGCTGGACATACTGGAACTTGATGGGGAAAAGCGAGCAGCAAGGAGCAGCTGTGGCTGCCTGATCAATGAGTGGCTTCACAAACTCGCCGTCCTCATGCTCCATCCTCTTTAATGCCGACCATCACAGAGAAGCTTGCAAACAGAAAGCTATTTTTATAAATCCGGTTGAGAAACAAAAGTAGGATCTGTGTTCAGCCAGCATCTCTGGGCCACTTTAACTTCTAGGCCAACTGGAGGGGCTGGTTTTGCTGTTCAGATCCAGGTTTCTGTGACCAGTCCACATGAGAAAATGCCTTTCGTGTAGCTGTCTGCTAAGCTTCCGATGAGTGAGAGTTTCTATCACCGTACTTCTCAAGAGGAGGAAGAGTTGTAGGATGTGCAAACCCCATTTTCCCACTGCCAGGTGAAAGCTCTCAGTGACAGTAGAAATCAGTCAGTCACTACGTTGTTAAAATGCAGCTTGGCATTCTTCAGTGCAAACTCAGCCTGTTTGAACATAATAGTCACAGTGGGTTCCCTAATCCAGTCTCGTTATACATGTAAAAGAGCTGTTGCATGCTTTGTACTTTCGGAGACCTTTGTGTGTCCTAATGTTGCTATTCTAAATAGTGTATTATGTTTTGCAGTGTAACCAGCTGAGGTTGGGACCTATTAAACGCAATGGGGGCAACTTGTAATCTATCTGCTTTACTAATATAAAAGAGCAAACACTATTTACTTTTGACAGCTGTCATGTATGATTGTGCTCTGTGGAAGAAACTGGGTCACTTGTTCTGCAGGGGGAAAAAAGTAACGCTTCTTGTCCTTTTCAATAAATATATACAAAACCCAGCATCTTTCAGAGTTTGAATGGACAGATTAAGGAAAAAAATCAACAAGATTTACTCTCATTTTAAAAATGAATACTGTGTTTACATTTGATTATTCTAGCTGCTGCCTCTAGCTGTGGCTTAGAGATGAGGCTATGGTGGGGAATGGTGAAATCACAGGGGTGTAAGTTAACATGTGGTTGCTGTATTTGGATATTTCTACAAGCAAATGTTACCAGAGAGAAAAAAAAAATGGTAGCAGCAGGTGGGGACCATGTGTCTTTAATATACATTTTTATAAAGTAACAAATGTAGATTTGTTTTAACTTACCTCATATGTCTTTATAGTCATAGATTCTAAGGTCAAAAGGGACCACTGTGATCATCTACTCTGCCCTCCTGTATAATACAAGCCATAAAATGTCCCCAAAATAATTCCCACAGCAGAGCTTTTTGAAAAACATCCAATGTTGATTTAAAAATTGTCAGTGACATAGAATCCACCATGAACCACGGTAAATTGCTCCAAGGGTTAATTACTCTCACCAGTAAAATTTTACACCTTATTTCCAGTCTGAATTTGTCTAGCTTCAACTTCCAGCCACTGGGTCATGTTATGCCTTTCTCTGCTAGCTTGAAGAGCACATTATCAAATATTTAAGTACCTACATGGGGAACATAGACTGTAATCAAGTCTCCCATTAACCTTCTCTTTGTTAAGCTAAGTAGATTGATCTTCTTGAATCTATAGATTGTTTCTAATCCTTTAATCAATCTCATGGCTCTTCTCTGAATCCTCTCTAATTTATCAACATCCTTCGTGAATTGCAAACACTGGAACTGAACACAGCATTCCATTAGTGGGCACAACAGTGCCAATACAGAGGTAAAATAACCTCTCTAGTCCTACTGGAGATTTCCCTGTTTATTCCTAAGCATTTCAGATGAAGATGGATAAGTGATACCCACTCCCTGAGAAATGGTATACATTCCCCTTTCCCTGCTGCTTCAGCCCAGTACTCAGTGACCAGATCATTCCTTCACGTTTTATTTAGCATTACCAAAAATGTAATAAACAATATTAACATTCATCTTAACAACCAAATGCTGTCTTAAAAAGGCAAAACTCAAACTGCACTTGAATATTATCAATGATTAGTAAAAATAATTCCAAAGTGAATAAACTGTTGTGATGTAAAACCTCAGTGAGATTTCAGCACTACAAAAGGCGATACAACTCCTAGTTCTTTTACAGAGCGTCATTCAGGTTACGGTATCTGGAAACGTGCCATTCATTATCACAAAAGAAAAAAACATCAGAAATTGACTATCAGCATACATATAAAAGCCTCTCGCAATAAAAATAGCAAGGTAATTTAGAAATATTTTTCTTTACTCTGTCATATGTAAACTGGATTTTTTGATGGTTGAAATGATGAATTCTGCAAAAATTGACATATGGTCAGAAACAGAATTTGAATGGCTCCAATACTTTGAAATATTATTTTCCAAGACTGTAGGAGTTTTGAATGTGTGAGGAATATAGGACAGGACATTTCCTTGGTACTTTTTATAATGTCTGACACAGTGGACCTTTTTATCGTTGAAATTATGATAGTAAAAAACTTGGAGTGTAAGAAATGTGACTATTGTCAATAAATGTGATACCTGGCTTGGTTACCTTGATGGGAATGCAGAGCTTATTACTAACTATCCATTAATCTGGGATATTTTATTAAACGCAACCTACCTGCATGCTCCAGAAGGGCACTAATTACAGACTATATCAAAGAGATTGTGTCCATTGGCACCCATTTAAAATTTATAATTGAAACAATGGCAAATTCCAAATAAAAGTCTGCATGGTAGAGCTCTCCCTCGATATGGTAATTTTTACCTTTAATTAGCCTGGAAAATATATGCAGATATAGAAGAGCTAATTATTTGCCTATTTCATCTGAGGACCTTTTGAGCAATTAAAGTATTTACATTTCCCAAACGAGCCAGATTTTATTACAGCATAAGGATTTATTGGAGGCCTCCAACCACTAGAGGGCAGGTGAAAATCAGATGAATGTTTGCTACAGATTTTTAATTTGTTGTATTTTAAGGGTTTGTTGAATTTAGAGCTGCTCAGGCTACACAGATGAAATAAAACTACAGTTTTCTGGCTCATAACTTTAATTCCAGCTCTATAGGCAGCATTTCCTACTGAGTGATCAAGAAGAGAATCAGAAGATATACAGTAAGTGCTTCTGGGCACAGAGTGTCTGCTGATTTAGTTTTTTTCCCCTGCAGATTTTACTGTGTTCTTCAGAATTTTATACTATAATTAAAAAACACAAAGGGGTATCACAAATCATCGATTTTTAAGTAGAACCCTACATTGGGAAATTCTGCCCAAAAACTAATAACACAAAGTCCAAAGTTATTAACACTTTTGGTGGGTGTGGTGGGGTGGTTACCCCGCTCCTGCCTGAGGGGTTTAAAACAGCCCTGGCAGAGGGCTGGGGCAAAGGGAAAAGCTACTAGGCTGATTGGGGAAGTAGCCACAGCTGGGCCATGCCCCAATCAGGCCTCAGCTGGCCCTATATAAGAGGCTGGGAGCCAGGAGCTCAGGAATCTCTCTCTGCACTCAGAGAGAGAAGGGCCTGGCTGCAGGGAGCTAAGCCAGAGTACCTGAGTGGGGCAGGGCTGGGGAGCTCCAGCCTGGATAGCCCCAGGCTGTGGCCTAGGAGAAGGCCAAGGGGTACTGGGGGTTGCAGAGGGCAGCCCATGGGTAGGCCAAGGCAGCAGGCCCAAACCCAGCCTTGCCTGTGATGAGTGGCCTATACTGCAGTCTGCCCCAGGGAGCGGGGGCTAGTTGGTGACTGGCAGTGGCCTAGTGCTGAGGCGAGGGAGGGATAGTGGGTGGGAGTTCCCCAGGGAGGGGAGACCCTAGTATTGAAGGGTGTACTGCCAGGGGGCAGCACCCCAGATACAAGGGCACCGGGGTCCGGGAGGGACACGGGGGCCAGAGGACAGGCAGATCACTGGCCTATAGGGGGCGCTCCAGGATGCTGGAAGAGCTAATTCCCAAGATGACCAGCAGGAGGTGCCGCAGGGGTGAGTCCGCTCCTCTACATTGGGAAAAGCACATTCCTAGGTTAACTCAAGCATTGCTGGTTCAGGCTGCATTATGCGGCCAACATAAAACAATGTACAGCACAAACAGAAATATGGAGTTTGCCTATTTATCAGTCTAGTAGCTATTCAATCTATTTAATTACTACTTCTTTCAATTCAGTTTATCCTAAACAGAAACACCTGGATCTATTAATTTATAAATGGTAAACTACATTTAATTTTACAATGCAATTTAAAAGTTCTTTTGTTACATAGTGTAACAAGACAGTTTTGGCACCATCAGGTGCAAAATGTATGAATAACCGGATGCATAATTTGCATATGTAAATTGTGGTAACTGAGCAAAATTAGCTAATTTGATGCATTTGCACACAAAGTTATCAAATATACATGTGCAACTGCAAAAACTTTATGCATAAATTAGGCAGACAATTGCCTGCCTGTGTACCTGTTCACCTTGACTTTCCCTCCCGGCCCTAGGTGAACAGGACACACATCGCACAGGAAGGACTGAGCCCTGGGGTTCCTAGGTGTTTACCTCAGTCTCTCTATGGGCAACTCTGGGCAAAGATGATGGTGCACCCACTCCAGGAAACTCCTAACTCACTTGTGATCATTTTAACCTGTAATCACTGCAGTTCACTAAACAGCTATACAATTTAGTTACACCAGAAACCATTTCTTTGGGGATTAAGATGACTTCACAGCATAAGCACAGTGAGGAAGTGGCTTGGGTGAGGTTCAATCCAGCAGTCTCTAAAGTGCAATAAACTTTACAGTTATAACAAATTTACATCCCTGTGTCATCTTCCTGGATCTGGATGTGCTGCTGTGACACTGTGGGTGGGGCTCTCGCCCAGGATGGGTTTGGACTCTATGTGACAGGACCCATTCTCCACCTTTGGTTCTGGCCTCCTGTCAAGCCATGTCCCCCTCTGGCTCTGGCACTTGATGCCTTCTCAACAGACTTTGGGAAAGGGGCCAGTCTCTTTCTCTCTCCCTACACCAGTGCACAAAACCTCGCTGCAAGAGCGGGAGACTCACCCCACCACTATTGCTTCGCTGGTCATGTGGCTCTGGGCTGCTGCTCCACCTGCTCGGGCTGTCACACTCTCCTTGGTTCTGCTCTGGGCTACTGCACTCTCCCTGTCTCTAACTCCGCGCTGGCAGCCCCAGCTCACATGGACGTTGGGCCCTGGGCTCTCGACTCCCTCATTGGCCTGCCCCCCTGACAAGCCAGCTGACTTGGAGGACCAGTCAGTCTCAGGACCCTTTCCTTTCTTCTGGTATTGGGAGAGGGGCTAACCAAACCAAACAAAACAAAACCCACTCAATTTCTATAAAGGACTGTAATGGTCCCTCGCTCTCCCGTGGGGAGGGAGGCCACTCAGTCCGGTCCTGTCTGGCCAGGGCCAGAGTCCGCAGAACAGCCAAGAGTCCACAATAAGGCTGGGTGACCAGTCAGGGTTTAGCCTGAGTTTGGGCAGCTCATGCTGTCAGGCCTTAAACAGAGTCTATAACTGAGCTGGGGACCTGGGCTTGAGGAAGCTCAGGGGGATTGTCTGGGGATTGGTCCTGCTTTGAGCAGGAGGTCAGACTAGATGACCTCCTGAGGTCCCTTCCAACCCTGATATTCTATGAAGCAAAGAGTCTGTAAGGGAGCTGGTAAGGGAGGCTCCTTCTTCAGGGCTTGAGCTTCCTTGCACAGTGTAGGGAGTCAGCCACCCCGGGGTGGGGTGGCAGGGGGACACGGGCCCACCCTACTCCACCGTGTCCCAGCCCAGGGCCCTGGCAGGGGCAGGATTGGCTGCCCCTGCATTGGTGGGGATCCAGCCACAACACACTGACTGAGCCACCCCTGGCTCTGCAGCCAGCTGCTCCGTGGCTGCCCCATGGCCACTTCCTGCCTCCCTGGGGTTCAGTACCTGTGGCCTCCAGCCCTCTTCTGGCTCCTCGGGGTACATGGCAGCAGGCACTCTGGGCCAGTCCTCGTTGGCGTCTGGGGATCAGGAACAGCCAGGTGTAAGTTCCCCTCTAGGAAGCTCCCCTCTGCAGAACAGGCGGAGCTTCCTTCTCTTCCGCAGGCACTGTTATACTTCCAGCCATGCCCTGGTACTTCTGGCGAGGGGGGCAGGGTGATCTAGGCTCCGCCCTCCAAGGGGAGTGTAACGGTCCCTTGCTTTCCCGCTCGGAGGGAGGCCACTCGGCCTCGCTACAGGGGCCAACATTCCGCTTACACCATCAATAGATTTTGGTGTAAAATCTCTATGAATTTTACTAAAATACTGAACAGATTTCCATTGTCCTTGATTATGACCATCAATTTATAAAGTGTCCACCTTGGTACAGCCTCACAGGTCCTGCACCCAATCTTACATAAAAGTAAAGAAAACCTGGGCTCACAGCCCAGAAAGAACATCCAAGCCCTCATAAACTGGGCAAAAAAACAAAACCAGAGCAGGTGAAAATGGGAGGTAAAAATGGTCAGCGATACGTTGATGCAATTAGAAAATAAATGAGATTACTAACGTGCTATGAAACTTATGGTAAAATTTAAGATCCTATTAGTGCTCATATAAACAATCGGTATAAAGTTAAAATCTGCATTTATCCTCTTCCTGCCCTTCATACATCAGGAGGGATGGAAGGAGCAGATGCCAATTTCCATCATTAGTGATTGTGTTAATTTGGTGTAACTTCTGTGTCACCCTCTCACATGGATCCAGAATGATGAAGCAGGAAGTGTCTTGCAGGTAGCTTGCTGGGATCATGAACTATTGAAAGAGAATTCCAGCAGACTTATCCTTACCAGAAGAAAAAAGGATTCCTTTAAAAAATCCAAATTTTATATTATTTTTTCCTTAAAATTATCAATACAAATCTATTACCTTTATGGGACACTAGAGGCTCCATCTAATGGCTAATTTAACACCTGTAGATCCCTGCAACTTAAAAGCAAAACCCATATATAGTAGTTTAGCGAAGGGTTCTGTTAGGGTTGTTGTTTTCCATTTCCAACACTGGCCTGGCATTTTGCACTCCCTTGGGATAGGGTGTGGTGATTTGGTTCCAGGATGTTTGCACCACTAACTTTCTAGGGGGATCCATTGCCAGGGAAGTCAGCTCTAATTTTGCAACTTAGTCTCCACAGGAACCTTTCAGCAGAGACTGCAGGGGTGGGGAGAAAGGTGCACTGATTCAGTGCATCCCTTAGGGGTGCCCATCCCCTAGATGTCCAGCCAATGATAACTATCCCTGGTACTGTGCTAGCTGGTTCCAGCTTTGGTAGAGCGAGCAATGCTATGACTCCTTTCTAGGTAAACTTTCTGCCACTGGGAATGCTGTACCTTGGGTTATATTGGCAGAAGCCCCTTGAATCAAGTACCATTACTAACATCTCTTTCATGGTGCAAGATGGAGGCATACATTCTCAACCCTTCTACTAGTTCACAAGTTTCTTGGAGGGAAGGGTTTATGCACTAACCTGTTATGCTATCTAGTTCCCAGTGGTCACTGGTCAGGCTAAGGTTGCCAACCCTCCAGGAACCCTCCTGAAGTTGCCAAGGAATTAAAGATTATGTCAGATGATGAAAGCTTCAGGAATTCATCCAACCAAAGTTGGCAACCCTAGGTCAAGCTCATTAGTACTCCAGCCTTTCCCTTCCAGCACCAAGTTTCATAGCAAGGCCTCTCAATCTTTATTAACCAACTGGATCGCTTTGAGAGTAGTGCAAGGCTAATCTCACCTCAGGGGCTGAACAGCAATCATCCAATTGACATTCCAGTCTCTGTTGGCTTAGAAAGAGACGGAGTGTCTGGGAAATTATATTTAGCTCTCCTGTGGCATAGAGCACAATGGCCAGGCCAGGACTGCATGCTGGAAGAGGGACATTTTCTAATCCTTGAAGTCACTAATCCTGATTTGATAGACACTGTTGTTTCTTTACGGAGGTACCCAAGCAGTTGTGTGATTTTTAGGGTATAGCCATCCTAGGCCTGAATTAGCGATGGCATAAGTTCATAACCCTGAGCACAGATAACTCTTTCTCCCACTTGGATTCTGGCCTTTAACACCCACAATAAAACCACATGCAATTCTCAGTCCTTTACCACATATCTATTGTGCATACTCATTTGTTAGGAGGGCATTGTGCCCTGCCTGGCAGGTAGAATGCTAAGTGCCAACCACAGAAGGGAAGTGATGGACAGTGCATTTCACATTGCCAGTGCCATGTGGCCAATGCCATGTGGTCAATGCCTCTTCATTTAAGGACCAAAGATTTCACAATGTTTAATTTTTCACAAGATCCTTATCTTCCCCTCTGTCATGGATACACAGAAAGGGAATCAGAGTCTTATCAAATGTGATAAGACCTTGTTACCCGCACAAAATTCTTTGTTACTCACACACTCTAGGGGCACTCACATTTACCCTGTTCCTAGGGCTCAAGGCGTAACCCTCTTAATTTAAGCACCCACCCTTACCCCGTTCCTAGGGCTCAGGCATAACCCTGTCAATTTAGGCACTGATCCTTACCCTTCTGTGGGCTCAGGTGTAACCTTACACTCTGCGGGATCTTTTACCAGTGAAAGAGCCTTACACAGTAATATCCTACCTAACCTCTATTTATAAACAGTCATCAAAACAGAATGCACATGCTTACACATACAATGATCACCACTCCCAATAAGACAGATGAACTTTTCTTGATGGCCAGTCAGGATCTGGTCCATCTGGGGGATCCAGTTTCTGCACGGTGTCATTAACAGAGTGTTGAGGTCTGGCAGCTCTGATCTTGGGGCTGTGTCCTGGAGTTGGTTCCCAAGAACTTCCTTTTGGACCCCAGTTTATATAGTGAAACTTGAGTTCTGCTTAGCTATTCCTTAACCAATCAGTTTATTAAATTTTACTAACCAATCCTAACATATTGTAACAAAATTCTTTAACTAATCATGCCCCACCACCTTAACTGATTTAAACCTAGCAAAATTAATTATGTAACTGACAGACAATCAAAGACAGAGATCATACAGATAAACAATAGGGATGTGGGGACCATAAAGATAAAACAATAAAGAAATGAGGATTTCACAACCACAAATATTGATAAGTGATTTCTTGCCAGACAGAATGCTATCAAACTAAATTTTCTTTAACCATATTAAGATCTGTTTCTTTATCTGGTGATGGTGGTTGCTATTAGCACAGGATCGCCTTCTTAACAGCCCAATATTACATTGTTTTAATGTAATTTAGATGGAATGTGAGGATGCGACTTTCTGCTTCTTGGCTAATGCCTGCTGCTCTCTTAATATGGCTGCAGACAAAGGCCTTAGGTCTGATGAGGTTCAACAAGGACAAATGCAGAGTCCTGCACTTAGGATGGAAGAATCCCATGCACGGCTACAGACTAGGGACTGAATGGCTAGGCAGCAGTTCTGCAGAAAAGGACCTAGGAGTTACAGTGGATGAGAAGCTGAATATGAGTCAACAGTGTGCCCTTGTTGTCAAGAAGGCTAATGGCATTTTGGGCTGTATAAGTAGGGGCATTGCCAGCAGATCGAGGGACGTGATGATTCCCCTCTATTCTGCATTGGTGAGGCCTAATCTGGAGTACTGCATCCAGTTTTGGGCCCCACACTACAAGAAGGATGTGGTAAAATTGGAAAGAGTCCAGCGGAGGGCAACAAAAAATATTAGGGGGCTGGAACACATGACTTATGAGGAGAGGCTGAGGGAACTGGGATTGTTTAGTCTGCAGAAGAGAAGAATGAGGGGGGATTTGATAGCTGCTTTCAACTACCTGAAAGGGGGTTCCAAAGAGGATGGATCTAGACTGTTCTCAGCGGTACCAGATGACAGAACAAGGAGTAATGGTCTCAAGTTGCAGTGGGGAAGGGTTAGGTTAGATATTAGGGAAAACTTTTTCACTAGGAGGGTGGTGAAGCACTGGAACGGGTTACCTAGGGAGGTGGTGGAATCTCCTTCCTTAGAGGTTTTTAAGGTCAGGCTTGACAAAGCTCTGGCTAGGATGATTTAGTTGGGGACTGGTTCTGCTTTGAGCAGCGGGTTGGACTAGATGACCTCCTGAGGTTCCTTCCAACCCTGATATTCTATGATTCTATCATATGGCTACAGGAAAAGGCCTTATTCTTACAACATCGTTCTTTATCCAGGCAGTGAACTGAAATAGACTCACAGACCATCTAATAACAATGATGGTCCAAGTTATCAGAGTTCTGATAGGCTCTAAGCTCCAGATTCTGGTCTCACTGAAGCCTACAGGGCTTCCACCATTTTGTTCAATGTGAATTTTGCAATTATCTTTGATGGGAGCAGAATTAGGCCTACTTTTCTCTTTAAGCGTGATTGGCTGTCGTGGAGTAGTACACCAGTTCCTGACAAGTCTCCCCCATGAAAAAAAGCAAAATTTTGACATCATTTGTTCAGTGTTATCCTTGCAATTGCATCAAAATGGTCCACCTTCCATTCATTATTATATGGAAAAAAAGAAGCATGCCCTTTACTGCAGCACTCTGAAAGGGGAAGCCAAAGCCAGGAGCCCAAGCTATGGAAGGAGCTTTTCCTTTGTCAGGCCCTGAGTTTTGTGCAGAGATATATTTCATTGTCTAGACTTCTCTGAAAATGGTTCTAATGAGACAATCCTTCTTGACCATTCTTCTTTCAAAGTTTTCTAAATTAGATTTACTGGTAGATTAAGCACCCAGAGCTTCAAAGTCAATTCAGCTCTCTTTTAAAAGTACAAGATGTAATGGAGACATTCATCTCATTAGCTCAGTCCATGGACTCTACTATTGTACCTTTGACTGTACATTTTGGAAATCCAGAGAATGGAAAAACCAAATAGGTGACTTCCTGACTTTATACTAACCAGCCTGTTCCTGACCAGTTGGGCTTCATGATCATTTAAGCCTGACTCTCCCTCCAGGTGCAGCCAGGTACTATAACTGGCCTCTCAGATCCACATTTACACCACCAAGACATAGGTACCAGGATTAGGGGTGCTGCTGCACCCCCTGGCTTTAAGTGATTTCCATCACATACCGGATTTACAGTTTGGGTCAATGGTTCTCAGTGACCCCACTATACAAATTGTTCCAAGGCCTGTTGGGGTACACCCCTACTCACCCCCCCCTTAACTTCCTCCCATTACATCTGTTATTTCATCCCTAATTAAAAACCTCTTGCACTGTCTTAAGAAGAGCAGAGCAAAATTTTTCAACTGAAATGTTCCAGCAATCAATCTATAAATACACGGAATCATATTGCGAATTCATAAGAACATAAGAATGGCCATACTGGGTCAGATCAAAGGTCCATATAGCCCAATATCCTGTCTTCCAACAGTGGCCAGTGTCAGGTGCCCCAGAGGGAATGAACAGAACAGGTAATCATCAAGAGATCCACCCCCTGTCACCCATTCCCAGCTTCCGGCACAACAATAAGGCACAACTGGCAGGCTGTATCCAAACACAAATTTATCAATACATCTATTGAAGTGAAAACAAGTGAAGTTGCAACTTTTTTGGGGTTTTGCAGTGAAAAATGACTTTATTCTTTGGAATACACATCCTCTGATGTGATTCAGTGATGGTAATACACGTTTTTAATAAAATAAAAGCCTTTATTTGTGAACATGGCTGTATTACAAAAAACAATATGAAAGTGTCAGGGAGGCGAGCTACCATTACAACATCAAAACTAAATAAATCAAAACCAGTAATGTAATAAAGTGCATAACACAAAAATTGAACAGTGCAAAATAATGAAACCTGTGCAAACAATAAATTAAGAACATAAGAGCGGCCAGGCTGGGTCAGACCAAAGGTCCATCTAGCCCAGTATCCTGTCTTCCAGCAGTGGCCAATGTCAGGTGCCCCAGAGGGAATGAACAGAACAGGTAATCTTCAAGTGATCCATCCCTTGTCGCCCATTCCCAGCTTCTGGCAAACAGAGATTAGGGACTCCATCCTTGCCCATCCTGGCAAATAGCCATTGATGATGCACCTATCCTGCATGAACTTCTCTAGTTCTTTTTTAAATCCTGTTATAGTTTTGGCCTTCAAAAAATGGTGGGTGCTGAGTACCCACCAGCAGCCCCCCATCAGCTCCTCCCCACACACAGCCCCCCCCAGTGCCTCCCACCCGCTGGCAGGGTCCTGCAGATCAGCACCTTTCCCTCCCTCCCCGAGCCTCCGGCCTGCCGCAATCACCTGTTTTGTGGCATGCAGGAGGCTGGGAGGGAGTTGGAAGGAGCAAGGATGCGGCGTGCTCGGGGGAGGGGGTGGAGTGGGGGCAGGAAGTGGTGGGGCAGAGATGGGGCCTTGGAGGAAGGAGTGGAGTTGTGGGCGGGGCCTGGGGCAGAGTCGGAGGTTGAGCACCCCCCGGCACTTTGGAAAGTCAGGGCCTATGCTCCAAGATCTCTTTTCTTGAGTGGTAACCGCTAATTTAGACCCTATCATTTTATATGTGTAGTTGGGATTATGTTTTCTAATGTGCATTTATCAACATTGAATTTCATCTGCCATTTTATTGCCCAGTCACTCAGTTGTGAAAGATCCTTTTGTAGCTCTTTGCAGTCTGCCTGGGATTTAATTCCCTACTCTTGCATGTCACTTGCCCCCCCATTCTTCTTTGCATTTCTAGTATGTTAAGCATGCACTTAGCACCGCTGCAGGGGGGTGGAGGACTGCTAGGGTAAGTTTGCCCTGTCCAGCTAGTGTCCAGGCTCAGTTGCTTAGGTCACCCAACCATGGTATTGTCCGATACGTTCCTGATCTGCAGGACATGGTATCATGGAGGGGACTGTGGACATGGTGTGAGTGGAGCAGGAGCCTGAAGTCTTGTGGCCATTAGCAGCCTCTCAAGCAGGTCTTTCTGACGTGCTCTAGCTTCGTCCCTCAAGCTGCACCAATTCTCTCCTTGTGCTCTGCTGCCTATCTATGCCTTTCCACTTGCCATGAATCCTGTTCCCTTTGGTATTGTACCTGCCTGTTGGCCCCGTTGAGGATGTCCACCCATAAATTCATTATGGAAAGGCCTCCTCTTTGACTGGTCCCTGACAGCTCGAAATCTCAGGCGCCTGTTGGAGTGTGACTGGGCTGCTAAGGTGGAAGGGCCTGAAAGCAGAACATTGATCCCAATCCAAGTCCTATCTACTTCAATGGGAATATTCTAAGCTAGATCATGGGGCATTGGATGCATGCAAGTCAGCCAGCATCACGTCAAAGGAAAAACTATCATGAGCTAGTGAGTATTGCTGCCAGTATTTCATATTAGCTGCAGGAGCCCAATTTAAGTCCAGCTGTGGCTAGGACTTCAAACTCCAGGGCTCTTAATGCAATACTTTTCTTGAACACGAAACTCACTAAACAAAATTCTAAAGAAAAAAAAGGTACCATCTAAAACAGTTTTTGTTTTGGGTTTGTTATTAAATTCACCCTGTTTTTAGTTGCTTTGCCTTGTTCCAGTTCTCGTCCACAGGAGACATTGAGAATATTTCATAACATAAGCCACATTTTAAACATTGTAATAACCAGGCTCAGCATTAGATCTCTTTTTCTCTCCCAGATAGCTCTTGCTGCTTTCAGAAAAATCTAGTGACTCATTCTTTGAGTGCAAGCTCTTTTTACAAAATGCTCCTCAGAATGGATGAGAGCCTTAAGATCGAGAGAACAATTAGAACTGTAATTTTGTTGCTGACATGTTTTTCTTTGATCTTGCTGTTTTTCTAGAGATGGGGTTTGGTTTTATAACCCTGGAGTTGCACTTTGTTTGAACTTAGCTTTTAATGTTGCATGAATAAAAAGCAGGAAGCTCATAGATTCCACATAGATTCTAAGACCAAAAGGGACCACTGTGATCATCTAGTCTGATCTTCTGTAATAGGGTGACCAGATGTCCCGATTTTATAGGGACAGTCACGATTTTTGGGTCTTTTTCTTATATTGGCTCCTATTTCCCCCCACCCCCTGTCCAGATTTTTCACATTTGCTGTCTGGTCACCCTATTCTGTAAACACAGGTCAGAGAACTTCCCCAAAATAATTCCCACAGCAGATTTTTTCAGACAAACATCCAATCTTGATTTAAAAATTGCCAGTGATGGAGAATCCACCACAAGCCTTGTTAAATTGTTACAGTGGTTAATTACACTCACTGTTAAAAAATTACACCTTATTTCCAATCTGAATTTGTTTAACGTCAACTTCCAGGCATAAGACCATGTACCTTTCTCTGTTAGATTGAAGAGAGTATTATTAAATACTTATCCCCCAAGTAAACACTTACAGACTGTAATCAAGTCACCTCTTAATCTTCTCTTTGTTAAACTAAATAGCTAAACTCAAGGAGATCAATCACTATAAGGCATGTTTTCCAATCCTTTCATCATGTTCAGGGCTCTTCTCTGAACCCTCTCCAATTTATCAACATCCTTCTTCAACTGTGGCCACTAGAGCTGGACTCAGCATTCCAATAGCATTCACACCAGTGTGGAAACCAACTTGAATTCCATTGTTTGTGGAAAGATTAATTATTTTTAAGGCTGTCAAGCTATTAAAAAACTTAATTGCAATTAATCGTGCAATTATAAAAATTAATCGCAATTAATCACACTGTTAAACAATAATAGAATACCATTTATTATAAATATTTTTGGATATTTTCTACGTTTTAAAATATATTGATTTCAATTACAACACAGAATACAAAGTGTACAGTTCTCACTTTATATTTATTTTAGATTACAAATATTTGCACTGTAAAAAAAATAGTATTTTTCTATTCACCTCATACAAGTACTGTAGTGCAATCTCTTTATTGTGGAAGTTGAACTTACAAATGTAGAATTATGTACAAAAATAACGGCATTCAAATATAAAACTATATAAAATTTTAGAGCCTGCAAGTCCACTCATTCCTACTTCTTGTTCAGACAGTCACTCAGACAAATAAGTTTGTTTACATTTGCAGGAGATAATGCTGCCCGCTTCTTGTTTACAATATCACCTGAAAGTGAGAACAGGTGAGCCGGCGTCGCAAGATACGAATCTTTAGCACATCTGGCACATAAATATGTCCCTTCATGCTTGAACCACCATTCCAGGGGACGTGTCAATGCTGATGATGGGTTCTGCTCGATGATAATCCTATGCAGTGCAGACTGACGCATGTTTATTTTCATTATCTGAGTCAGATGCCACCATCAGAAGGCTGATTTTCTTTTTTGGTGGTTCGGGTTCTGGAGTTTCCACATTGGAGTATTGCTCTTTTAAGATTTCTGAAAGCATGCGCCACACCTCATCCCTCTTAGATTTTGGAAGGCACTTCAGATTCTTAAACCTTGGGTTGAGTGCTGAGGCTATCTTTAGAAATCCCACATTGGTACCTTCTTTGCGTTTTGTCAAATCTGCAGTGAAAGTGTTCTTAAAATGAACAACATGTGCTGAGTCATCATCTGAGACTGCTATAACATGAAATATATGGCAAAATGCTGGCAAAACAGAGCAGGAGACATAATTCTCCCCCCAGGAGTTCAGTCACAAATTTAATTAACACATTTTTTTAAATGAGCATCATCAGCATGGAAGCATGTCCTCTGGAATGGTAGCCGAAGCATGAAGGGGCAAACAAATGTTTAGCATATCTGGTACGTAAATACCTTGCAATGCCGGCTACAAAAGTGCCATGCAAATGCCTGTTCTCACTTTAAGGTGATATTGTAAATAAGAAGAGGGTAGCATTATCTCCTGTAAATGTAAACAAACTTGTTTGTCTTGGTGATTGGCTGAACAAGAAGTAGGACTGAGTGGACTTGTAGGCTCTGAAGTTTTACATTGTTTTGTTTTTGAGTGCAGTTATGTAACAAAAAAATCTACATTTGTAAGTGTTACTTTTACAACAGAGATTGCACTACAGTACTTGTATGAGGTGAATTGAAAAATACTATTTTATCATTTTTACAGTGCAAATATTTGTAATAAAAATATACACTTTGATTTAAATTACAACACAGAATACAATATATATGAAAATTAGAAAAACATCCAAAATATTTAATACATTTCAGTTGGTAATGTTTAACAGTGCGATTAAAACTGCAATTAATCACGATTAATTTTTTGAGTTAATCGTGTGAGTTAACTGTGATTAATTGACAGCCCTAGTATTTTTTAAAAAACTGATTTGGTTATGTTGTCTTCAGGCAACATAGTCTCTGTTCTCTATAAGGCTGCATGACTTAAGAATTCCCTCTGGCCACAGAAATCAAAAACTGGATTCTTCCATCTGCTAAGACCACTTTGCACCAAATAAGCACTACAAACAGCCAACAGATGGGTAATACTCTTTCTGGGTTTTGGAATGTGGAAATGCCAAGATTGTAATTTCAAGATAGTTGTCATTAAATTATTGATGGTGCACTGGAAGATCAGAATTACAGTTGTGGAATGCTGTGTGATTTCATGCCTTGAGTGAGATACCCTCAGTATCTGCTCAACAATGTTATGTCTACACTGCAATAAAAAAAACAGTGGCTGCCCTGTGTCAGCTGACGAGGGCTCACGGGGGCTCCAGCCTGACCCTGAACATCTACACTGGAATTAAACAGCCCATGAGCCAAAGTCAGCTGGCACAGGGCAGCCATTGTTTTTTTATTGCAGTGTAGACATAACATTGTTGAGCAGACACTGAGGGTATCTCACTCAAGCAGGGTTTTTTATTGCAGCATAGCCAGACCCTTGGTATAATAGAGAGGGCTTTACTATGGTGGAATGTCATAATGGTAGAAGGCCAATGCTTGAGGATTTGTCTTGTATTGCACTGGGTGTGAATGTTGCCTTCATTTAGTGTTTCCTTGCTTTTTAGTGTTTGCATTTTTCATATGAAATATACTTGAGCAACCTAAATGCTAAGTTAAATGCTTTTATGGTGGATACTTTTAACTGCAGAAGTTCACCAATTTCCAAAGCTACTAGGATTTTGTTTTGTTTTTTAAAAAAAAACACTTAGATGTCTCAAACATAACTACAAATGCCTTTTGGGACATGCTAGAAGTCTCTAATATAGTCTGAATTGTCAGACATATTAGTGCCAAGTGGAGCGTAGTCGGGTGATGAAATCACTACCCTACCATTTGGTAAGATATTTAAAAACTCGCATGTTCAGTATCATTTTTATAAATAAGGGAGAAGCCATTAAAAACAGGAAACTTGGACTGGGAGAAATGGCAAACAGTCTATGGGAATTAATGAGCAAACCACGATCAGGTCTCCTTTTTCCAAGTCATTGATCAGATGTTCCGCTCCAGCACAAAGCCAGCCACCCTGTGTCTTGAAAACATATCACCGCTTGTTGAATGATGTTGGCTAAAAAAGTAATGTTATTTCCCTGACATTGGAGCCCAACAGAAGAGAAACTGCAGCCCTTTGTAACTGATCCCACTGAGCTTATCCAATGAATCAGAAACTCACCATATGACGCAACCCCCGAGGTACAAGCAGGGCTCTTAGGACTCACATCACTGAATCTATTTGCAAGTTCTGGTAGCATGAACAGGACAGGTCTCTAATGATGTGGGAGGAGGGGTCTCTTTATATTTCAGTCATGTTTTGATAGGCAGGAAACCTTTTTCTGTATGATTTGCGTCATGGAGTCCTTGCAACCTCTGACTTCCCACTGCTTGTCCTCCATCATATACAGAAACACTAAGTACTTTGAAAATCACAGGTCCAAAAGCAGGTTATGGATGCACTCAGAGTATTCAATAGCTTTCTGAACCCCAGGGGCAGAACAATTGCAGAATTCAGAGCACTTGCACTCACTGAGGAGGAAGTCTTACAAAACACACAAGTATATCAAATTCAGACCTAGCCTTGTCACCTACAGAGACTGTTACAAGCAACCAGAGTGAGACTCGACCAGCCACGTTAGCTAATAAATAACAAAAAGAAGTAAGTACCAATAGCTTGTTTGTTTAGCTTCTGCAACACAAAGTAAAACCCTCATCACTAAATGAAAAGAAGTGCACTTAATGAGTAGAGAATTGGGTGCTCACTTCTCATCCACTGAACAGCATGTTGTTGTTCCTGCTCGTGCTTTCAGTGTTGTTGCCTGATGTCTAAAATAGACTTGCCAGGAGTTTCCATTAAATCTCCAGGGCGGGAGAAAGCAGGAGGTGGTGTCATTAAGATGAAAGCATTTCCTCTCTGTAGTGCGCCATTACCTGGTAGTTTTGAAATACATTGTTCCTCCAAGAGCAGAAAACTTGTGGGTAAAGGACTTAAACTCTACCTTAATGTTCCACAGATTGGAAACTGGAGAAGTTTCCAGCTCCACCACAAGAGGGCTCTGATCCTGAGTGGAGCCTCCGGGCACTCCTGTAATACAAATAAACAACAAGAGTTAAAAATAATGTCACTGTCATTTTGGTTTTGCTGGGAGGATTTCCAGGTGGTTGCTGATAAGGTTTTATTAATATCACATGTAGGGTCTAATCTTACTCATTTACACAATAGTGAAATTGGGGCTAGCTATACTGAAGTCAGTGGAGTTACAACAATGTAAAACCAGTATGAGAGCAGAATAAGGCCCATAGATTTTTGGAAAACTGATCACCCAGTTCATTTTTCTTCAGTCTCTTATCATTGGCTTAGGGGCTTTCCTTCCGGGAATCTTCTTTATTTTTTTTTATTTTATTTTTTTTTGCCAATCTCTCTGCCAATCAACCACCCCCATCTCTCCTGCACCACAGTTCTGGGACTTTAAGCAGCCTTGTCTAAGTTCTCTTCCTCCCTTTATTACCAGTTTCAGGCCTGATCTATGCTAGAAAATTAGGTTGGCTTAACTACATCAGTAAGGGGTGTGAAAAATCCACACCCTTGCGCAGCATTGTTAAGCCAACCTAAGTCCCCATGAAGACAGAGTTAAGTTTGATGGAAGAATTCTTCTATCAACCTAGCTACCACCTCTGGGGGAGGTGAATTACCTACACCAAGGGGAGGCAGCATCTACACTGAAGCGTTACAGCGGAGTAGCTGTGCCACTGTAACCTTTTAAGTGTAGGCAGCCCTTAAGGCTTGTCTAGGCTAGGGAACTTTGCACCAGTGTAATGACATAATTGTGGTTACACCACTATAGCCCTCTAAAATGGACACACTATACTGTAGACCAGGGTGGGGCAAACTTTTTGGCCCGAGGGCCACATCTGGGTGCGGAAATTGCATGCAGGGCCATGAATGTAGACAGGGCCGGCTCTAGGTTTTTTGCCGCCCCAAGCAAAAACATTTTTGGCTGCCCCCCACCCCAGCCCTGGGCTCTCTCTTCCCCCACGCCCCCTGCCGCCCCAGCCCTGGGCTCTCTCCCCCACCTGCACCCCCTGCTGCCCCAGCCCTGGGCTCCCCGCACCAGTGCTGACTCCACCCGCTCCCCCCTCGCCTCCAGCTAGTCCGGCGCTGGCAGAGTCAAGGTAAGCAGCAGGGCTCCCGGGCCGGACCTCAGCCCAGGGTCCCTCCAGCCAGGGCTCTTGCCTCCAGGACTGGCTGGGACCTGAGAGGACAGAGCTGGGGGACCGCCCCTGCAGGGGCCTGAGGAGCCAGAGCAGAGTAGCCCCAGAGGGAGCGGAGCCCTGGAGAGTGGGACGCACGGCAGCACCCCGTTCTCTATGGTCCCGCTGCTGCTGCTGCTTCTGGCCGCCCTGCCGCAGTCCCTGGGTGGCTCGGGCCGCTTCACCCAGCCTGCGGCACCTACAGGCGGCTCCGTGTGCCCCACGAGGCAGCCCCCAGCCCAAGTATCCCCTGCTCGGAGCCTGCCCGGCCCAGCCACAAGGTGCGGGTGCTGCTCCCCCGTGGCGCGAACCACAGTGGCCCCAGGGCATGACGGGCTGCTGCCGCCAGGGCCAGCTCTAGGCTTTTGCTGCCGGAAGCAAAAAAAGGCAGCCTTGAAAATGTGCCGCCCCAAGCAGGAGCTTGGTTTGCTGGTGCCTAGAACCAGCCCTGAAGGTAGGATGGGGCAAGGGGTTGGTGTGTGGGAGGGGATGTGGTGTGCAGAAAGGGGCTCAGGACAGGGGGTTGGGGGCTCAGGGCAGGGGGCTCAGGGCAGGGGTTGGGGTGCAGGAGAGGTGCAGAGTATGGCAGGGGGCTCAGGGGAGGGGGTTGGGGTGCAGGAGAGGTGTGGGGTGAGGCAGGGGGCTCAGGGCAAAGCGTTGGGGTGCAGGAGGGGTGTGGCAGGGGGTTCATGGCATGGGGTTGGGGTGCAGGAGGGGTGCGGGACATGGGGTTGGGGTGTGGCAGGGGCCTCAGAGCAGGGGGTTGGGGTGCAGGAGAGGTGTGGGGTGTGGCAGCGGGCTCAGGGCAGGGGGCTGGGGTGCAGGAGGGGTGTGGTGGGGGATCAGGGGTTGGGGTGCAGGAGGAGTTTGGGGTGCGGGCTCCTGCCTGGCGCTGCTTACCTTGAGCAGCTCTGAGGTGGCAGCGGTGAGCAGTGGGGCTAAGGCAGGCTCCCTGCCCATGCTGCTCCTAGAAGTGGCCCTGGGGGAGGGGGAGGGTAGAGGGCTCCGCATGCTGCCCTCACCTGCAGGTACCTCCCCTGAAGCTCCTAATGGCCGCAGTTCCCTGTTCCCGACCAATGGGAGCTGCAGGGGGTGGTGACTGCAGGTCAGGGCAGCACGCAGAGCCCTCTGCCCTCCCCCTCCCCCAGGGGCCACAGGGATGTGATGCCGGCTGCTTCCAGGAGTGGCGTGGGGCCAGGCCAGGAAACCTGCCTTAGCCCCGTGGCACCACGGGGGTGGCAATCCCGTGGGCCGGATCCGGCCTGCGGGCCATAGTTTGCCCATCCCTGCTGTAGACACATAGTGGAAGCCCCATCTTACACCAGTGAATCAGTGTAGTGTGAGCTAGTGCTAAAAATTCAGTCCAGAACCGCCTTCATGCCAAACTAGACTTCATGAAGTGTTATGAGCAATAATTAATTGAGAATATTGTAAGGATTTCTGACTGTAAAGCCAACTAAGCAACCATTGCTGCTAGGTATAAGATGCAGAGTTTCAGAGCTAGCATTGTGGAGGCCCATGAATTAGAGCGAACTGTGAGGCACAAAACAGCTGTGTATTCTTGCTCTGGCTCTCAGTATCCCCAGTCTTATTACTCATTGACAGTCCCTTCTGAAAACTACAGGCTGGAATATGAAAAGCAGGAGGCAGTTGCATTAATTTTGGGTGGAGAAGTAGAAAAGCTCTTTCCTTTTCTGCACTGCATCAAGTTACTGTGGATGCATGAGTGTCGCCAGCTTTTTTGCCGCCCTAGATGGCGGAAGGTCCCACCCCCAACAGAGGTGGCGGAAGGTCCCGCCCCCGAAATGCCGCCGCTGACCGGGGCGGGCAAAGATCTGGCCGCCGCAGTCGCCACACCCCAAATGTTAGACCTCCTAGGTCACCTAATGAGTTGCGCCGGCCTTGTGTGGATGCAGTGTGAGAGGGAGAGAGGCCAGGATCCAATTACAAAACATCCAACGGCAATACAACAAGGAAATGTTCCCATCCACACTTGGCTACTAAACATTGTTTTCCCAGTGTAAATTATGAGAGTGGGATTGACTGGAATAGAATGTTCCCGACGGCATTGCTAATGAAGTGAGAGAGAGCCTCCGGTGATTCAGCTTTTTGGCAGCAAGGGCTCAAAATAACAAATGAAGAAATGTTGTGTCATCAAGGAGCTGTGTGGCCAGAATCCTTAGGATCCTAATCCTACATGCTTAATTTGCATAAAATAAAACAGCCATGCCTGGCTGCATCTGTACTGTGGAGGATGCCACCTTTGGGGAGAACAGGTTCCAGCATGAAAAGCTCTAGCTTCAGCTGAGAGATGGTTTCTCTTGCGTCAAGATGGAGAATTGCAAGTTGGAACTGGTAGGGCCCGATTCTCCAGCGCCTTGCACCTGTGCAAAGTGGAGGTCAAAGGGTGTAAGTCAGTGGAGAATCCTGACCTGCTAGCATTTTACACTCACTTCGCACAGCTGTACAGGTGCAGAACAATGGAGTCGTGTCTGCAGTCCGCCTTTGTCTAGGCTAAGAAAAGGGGTTGTTTTTAGCTAACCTGAGTTTAGCTAAGCCTGACCTAAATGCGACCACTTTTCTTAGTGGGGATGCCTGGTAACATTGTCTTTGATTTTAGGAAGTCCAGTTATAGCCTAGACTCCTGCCTAGCTGGTGCTAGTCAAACCCAACCTAAATTCAACCTTTCTCCTAGTCCTAAACAAATCCTGCATAGAAATGTTAGAGGTAAGAGTGCCAGGGTGCTGCTGAGGGTCAGTTGGCCAGCCCTGAATTTCCTCTGGATTGGGGATTGTGCCTGCCTTTGCCCACTGCCGGATTGCCTTACCTTCCCAGACATTACCTGTCCGAAATCAGCTTGCTGAAATGGAGTGGTAACACAGTGGGAACCATTATCAGAAATTAGCTTATCGGGACTCGAGAAACGGCACTTGGTGTCTTGTGCTTTCACACCTCACTCTGTCTGCTCAAAGTGTTGGCCTGCTGACAAAAGGGCATGAAAAGAGAACGTTGATGGAAAAAAATCAATCTGGAGATAAGGAACAAATAAGCGTTACCTAGTTTTTCTCCCTGGACTTGTCTGCAGCTTTTCCTTTTGTCCTACAGAGAACTGTGCGGGGGAGAGAGAGGTAGCCAGATTATGCCAGCGTGACGACTATATTATTACTACCTAACATTTATATAACAGAAGTGCCTAGGAGCCATTGTGCTCGGTACTGTACAGACATAGGCTAAAAGACAGTTCCTGTCCCAAACAGCTCCCACTCTAAATAGACAAGAAGTAGCAGGTGGATGAGACAAACAAGCAGGACAGGGGTGTGGGCAAGGCATGCGCAAAGGCAAAGTAATGACAAAAAAAAAAAAAAGGTTTAGCACAATTCTTAGCCAATCAGGAGCTGTAATCACAGCTTAACCACCTTCCCAGCTGTTAGCTTTCTGGAGCCGTTAGGTGAGTTTTGAGGAGTGACTGGAAGAAGGACAAAGGTAGCACTATGGAATTTGAAAGGGAGATTTTCTGAGGCCCAACAGGGAGAAAACATGAAGAAGCTGGTGAGAGAAATGAGGTGGGCGATTGAGGCTGGCGTCGTTGGTGGAATGAAGGGAAGAGTTGAGCTCACAGTATACTGGGCAGAGCTAAGTTGTGAAGGGGTTTGAAAGTAAGGACAGGACAGCTGTGTTTGATGCAGTGGAGGAGGGGGCGCGGCAAAGCACAGTTCTGATGAGGGGACAGTACAGAGCTGCACTGCCCCAGAGGGTGCCAGAGGAGATCTGTCAAGATTTGTCTCTGAATCCATGTGGAATGAGGAGGAAGTCACTGGCCAGATTCGGGAGGAGTGAACAGGTCAAAGTGTCCTTTGCATCCCACCTCTTGCTCTGGGGAGGTTCCCAAGGAAGGTTAATACAGACAGAATCCACATTACCTTTCCTACAGAGCCATCTCCATGCTGGGGAAACTCCCTCCTTTAAGAGGAGTCCCGGGAACAGCATGGACCAGGGGAGGCCTGGTAGCACACTGCCAGGGTGTGGAGCACTCTGCTAGGCATGTGGTCCCAGAACCAGGATGGGAGATCTATAGGGTTGCTGCACAGGTGATCCTGTGCTTCTAACAGAACCCTGAGATCTGTAGGGGTTGAGGCTGTACCCTCCCTTTCTCCCAAGGGCAGGGTGATCCTGCCCCACCCTGATAAAAGTACAGCAGGATGGAGAACTTCACAGGAAAAGTCTTGGCCCCTCTGTGAGTATTCTCACTTAGGGGTACTATCAGACCCTGAGAGATTATATTTTGTCCCCTGCTCCTGTGGGAGAATGTGTTTTTCTGGATCCTGCACCCCACTATGCCATAAAGTGTAAAAAAACTGACTAGCTATTTTAGTGCTCTGGATGGATGTTGCACTTTGTTATTAACTTATTTCTCCCTATGCGGAAGAGAGGGTTCTTCTGTCTGAAACATGGCAAATGGAAAAAGTTTGGGGTAATATAATCTGTATACATCCTGATGTGGCCAGGGTCATGCACTTAAGATGACGACTCATTTCTCTAAAGGATGAATTACTACATATTTCTACAGAAGTTTCCTGTTCAGTTCTGCCAAATTCCAGGGAAGTGAGCAAACAGCTGTGTCTTGCATTCTGACAATGCAAAGCATTTCAGAGCTAATCCAGGAGGAAATGGGATCAAGTTTTAGATGGTGACTAATGAGAATGCTTGGCCTTTAGATAATGTTTGATCATCTTCCGAAGATTCCATGGAAACCTTAATTGCTCTATGGCTATAAACCGTTTCTATTTCATCTTTCCGTAACTCCTGAAGCAAAAGTAATGCTGTAACCAGTTCCTGGCCTGCCAGTTTCAAACTGTGCTCTCATCAGAAGAGGATTTTCCAATCTCTCTCCAGTTTTTCTTCATTTTTTCACCTGAAGCCAGCTTCATTATTTATTGCTGGAGACTGTCTGGTGTTTAGTCTTAAGGCTAGATTGTAGCTTAAAGCTGCAGCCCATGCAGAAGGGGGTGCTCTTAGAAAGCAGCCCACAGAAGGAATTCTGCCTGCCTCAGCCAGAATTGCCCAGGGGGTCTCCTGAAGAAAACAAGCTGAAGTAGCCGGCCCGCCACCCTGGAGAACGTGCAGCGTGCACTTGCTGCAGAACCGACCAGTCAGCTTGCCAGTTCAAAGCTGGGGCAGCACCACCACAGAGCATTGGATCACCAGCCTCACAGAGGCACAAGGTCCTTTTGCCCCTTTCCCACCTCACTGCACCTGCATGGGGGCCAGCCACTATCCAGTCCTTAGTATTTCACTTCCTAAATAACCATTTACCAAGACAAAGACTGTAATTACCATTTGAGCATTACCAGAGAGTATGATGCTAATTGAGTGGTCCCCAAACTTTTCACCTCATGCCCCCCATTACCCCTGTCTGCGTCCGTCCCCCAGAGCCAGGGCCAGGAGTGGGGCCATGGTTCTGGGAATGGGGGGGGGAATGCAGACAGAGGTAAGGGGGCTGAGGCTGGGGTCATAGCTGGGGACAGGAGCAGAGTTGAGCCCTGGGGGCTGAGACTGGCAGCCGGGAGCCAAGCTGGGTGGCGCTCCCTCCCTGATCCCTAAGGGGGCTGGCCTGGGCCCCAGCTGTGCCCCCTCAATGTTCCTCTGCACTCCCTTAGGGGGCAAGCCCCACAGATTGGGGACCTCTGTGCTTATTAAGCCCTTGCCCAGTACATAACCGGAAGAGGAGCCGGGCTGTGTGCTGCAAATCTCCTCAAGGGGATGAGGGGGCAAGGGAAGAATCCTCACTCCCAACCTATGGAGCAGCAGAGGAGATGATCCAACCACAGCAGAGGAATAGCTTCCATGTCATCTGCATCCCTCTCCCAGGCCAAGAGGGAGGCTAGGGTGGTAGGTCTATATTGTATTGTAAATCTGGGCTTGGACTGAGGTTTGAGCCCAACCCCCGGCAACCATCCACACACACACACACACACGTCTGACTTGGGTCAGCAAGGACTCAAAACCCAGGTCCAAGTGTAACATCACCAGACCCTGGTCCTCGGCGGGTGGGATCGAACCTGGGACCTCTGGAGCTAAATGCATGAACCTTTACTGCAGGAGCTAAAAGCCATATGGCTATTAGCTAAGGCTGTAGAGCAGACTCATCAATCAGTCAGTCAGTCAGTGCGTGTGTGCGCACGTGCCACTAGAGGGGACAGAACACCACACCCAGGAGGTGTGTGGGTTACACTAGGACCTGGGTGGGGATGGAAGGGGCTGAGTCTGAGTCCTGCTGAGACTTAAATCCAAGCCCCGCCATTTTGTAGTGCAACTGCAGCTCAAGCCGCATACCTGAGTCAGAAGGGCTGCATAGTACGATACGGACGTGTTAGCACAGCTGAGATACTTGGGTCCAGCAATTGGAAACCCAGGCTTACAATGCTGCGTGGACACTCACGGGCTTGGAAACACCTAGTCCTCAAGCCCAGGTCCCATGGGTTTACAAGACAGTGTAAACTTACCCTAGCAGACCCACTAGTCTTCTTCTCTGCAACTCTCCTGCGCCACTCCCACTCCGCCCTCAAACACCTGCAGCCCAGCCACACTGGTGTGCAGGGTGTGCCCACACCCACTGCTCTCCAAATCCTGCCCCACACCAGTTCTGCTACAGGCAGGACCTCATGTACTCCTGGATCTTGGGGTGTGGGTGGAATATGATTTGTCTTTAAGGGTGTTACCAGAAGGCATGGTCATCATTCATGCTAATATCAAAAAGCCCATGCTGTGCAATAAGAGCTCAAAGCAGCCTGGTTGTATGTAGGTACATTACTTAGCTAGCACGTCTCACCTCTTAGTGTTCTGTATATGAGTAGGTTGTGACTGGGTCTTCTGCTTTCTGGAAGGTTTTTTTAAACATACTTCCTTTCTTTTCAGCCATGTCTTAATCACTTTCTGGACCCCTTTCTTGTGCAGCTGAAATAACAAGCCTTGTGCATCTGCTGCCGCTGTTGTCAACCAGGTTGGGGGCGAGCCTGCTGAGGACAGATGGCTCCTCTTCACAGCATCCGCATCGTCAAGGTGAATAATTGCAAGGAGAATTGCTCTGCCAATCTTGTTTACTTTTCAAGACCAAATACACCTTTCCAAGCACTCTCCACTTATTCTACAGAGGGAGGCTACAAGACAAGAAAAAAAAAATCAAATCAACCTATTCTCATTTCACCAAATCAATTCCCTGCACTGGTGCACCTCGGTCCCTCGTATTTTCTGCCTGTGGCACATCATAGTCTAGTTTCCTGTGGGTTGTAATACTTTAGTCTAATCTAGGTTATTGGGTTCAATACAGGAGGTCCAGAAAGATTAGACCCCAAACTAGACACATTTTAATTATTATTCCCAATGAACCAGGAAACAATAAAAAATTATTTGAAATGTCCTGAGCACTTTACATCTGAGCTCCTCTTGGAACCAAATGTGGTGAATGACCCCAGTTCCACAAGGGAGGTTCTCGTACAATGGCTATTTTGTTGATTACAAGAGGCATTATCACTGCTAACATCTTGAGAGGGCAAAAATAACAGGGGGACCAGGGCCAGTGGCAAGTGACTGGGCTTATTTTGTTTTCATTGCCTGATTGGGAGACAAAGGAGAATATTTCCAATAGATGAGTCAGAATATGCAAAAATATCCATGAGCCTTCATGTGCATTTATGACTAGTGTTACATCCTGTTTCATTCTGAGAGGAAGGACAAAGCATCTTATGATTTGTAGCTGTTGGAATAATATGAACAGTAACATGGCCGGCTCCAGGGTTTTTGCCGCCTCAAGCGGCGGGAAAAAAAAAAAAAAAAAAAAAAAAAGCCGCAATCACGATCGGCCACAGCTCCACCGCGCCGCTTTCTTCTTCGGCGGCAGGTCCTTCCCGCCAAGAGGGATCCGCCGCCAAATTGCTGCCAAAGATCCCTACGTGTTGCCCCTTCCCCTTGGCCGCCCCAAGCACCTGCTTGCCGGGCTGGTGCCTGGAGCCGGCCCTGAACAGTAATCATATACTGTTAAATACCTTCCATTTATGTAAAAACTACACACCACACAACAAAAACACTAACCCAGGAAGCAATCCCTGCAACAAGCCCCATTGCCAACTCTGTCTGCATATCTATTCAAGGGACACCATCATAGGACCTAACCACATCAGCCACACCATCTGGGGCACGTTCACCTGCACATCTACCAATGTGATATATGCCATCATGTGCCAGCAATGCTCCTCTGCCATGTACATTGGCCAAACTGGACAGTCTCTATGCAAAAGAATAAATGGACACAAATCAGACATCAAGAATTGTAACATTCAAAAATCAGTAGGAGAACACTTCAATCTCCCTGGAAACTCAATAACAGACTTAAAAGTAGCAATTCTTCAACAAAAAAACTCCAACAAAAACAGACTCCCACGCAAAAGTGCAGAACTGGAATTAATTTGCAAACTGGATACCATCAAATTAGGCCTGAATAAAGACTGGAAGCAGGTGGGTCACTTCAAAAAGTAATTTTCCCTCTGCTGAAACTCGCACCTTCTTGTCAAATGTTGGAAATGGGCGACATCTACCTTGATTGCATTGGCCTCGTTAGCACTACAAAAGTAATTTCCCCTCCCTTGATATTCACCCCTTCTTAACTGTTGAGAATTGGCCTTTTTAGCACTGACCCCCCACTTGGTAAGGCAACTCCCATCTTTTCATGTGTTCTAATATATACACTGCTTACTGTATTTTTCACTCCGTGTATCTGATGAAGTGGGTTTTAGCCCACAAAAGCTTATGCCCAAATAAATTTGTTAGTCTCTAAGGTGCCACAAGGACTCCTCGTTGTTTTTGCTGATACAGACTAACATGGCTACCCCTCTGAAACCTTTCAGATGATAATCTTCAAGCACTTTACAATGGAGCACGTTATAACAGCTGTTCGCCTCTTGGAGGAAATTGAGGCACAAACTGCTAACCAGCCTAATGGTCTGATTTTCAGAGGTGCTGAACATTCAGAGTTGTTTGAGTTAATGAGAGCTGTGGGTTAATCAGCATCTCTGAAGTTCAGACGAGGCATTTTCAAAGTTTGGATGCCTCTGTTTTTGGGTGCCCAAACTGTGATACCTAAGGCCTAATTTCCGGAGGTGCTGAGCACCTGCAACTCCAGCAGAAGCTAAGGTCGCACAGTGAATCAGTGTAACTCAGGATTAGAATCCAAGTCTCTGACTTGCAAACTGCCTTCGCTAACCATTGTACTGTACTGCCTCCCTTCAGATAAAATTCAGAATGACACTGTCAGTGATCATTTGCTTCCCTGTATACAGCTTATGGCGTGCAAGCGATGTGGCTCACTGCTGAAGAACAGCCAGGAAGCGATTTTGATATATTCCCGTATCAAAGGTGAACAGAAGCAGCAAACAGGAGTTTTGGAAGGCATACCTCCAGACCTTTGCTTGAGCTAGAGGGACTTGGGGAATCGTGTGTTTGCTCTGTTTGTTTTTCCAGGAGGGAGGTATAGCTGGGCTGTGTTCCCCTAACCAGGACAGATGAGACAGGTCTATTTGTTTGCATCTCACTGTGAGCTGTGTGGCTAGGACCCTTGGCTCTTTGATCAGCTCCGGTATCTGAAGTCTCTGAGTATTTAATCCCTCTTTGTTAGTAAGGGGGTAGAACTGAGTAGCAAGGTTTAGAATATAAGCCACTTGCCAGACAAACAAGAAAACAGAAGGAGTGTGAGAGGCTCTTTCCAGATGCACTCAGTACTGCAATGGTCAGTGATTGATCAGTGGTTGTGACTTGCAACAACAGTGCTGTGTTTTCTTTCCTGCCTGAAGCCAAAAGAGACTTCGGCCTGGTCTATACTACCCGCCTGAATCGGCGGGTAGAAATCGACCTCTCGGGGATCGATTTATCGCGTCCCGTTGGGACGCGACAATCGATCCCCGAATCGGCGCTCTAACTCCACCAGCGGAGGTGGTAGTAAGCGCCGCCGACAAAAAGCGGCAGAAGTCGATTTTGCCGCCGTCCTCACAACGGGGTAAGTCGGCTGTAATACGTCGAATTCAGCTACGCTATTCACGTAGCTGAATTTGCGTATCTTAAATCGACTCCCCACTGTAGTGTAGATGTACCCTTCCTGTGTCTGAAGTGCAAGTTGGTGGCTGTGCTGGAAGAAAAGATTCTTGAATTGGAAGGACAAGTACAAATGTTATGGGGCATAAGAGAGGCAGAGCCAGGTACATCCAGGAAGCATAATGACCCAAGATTCAAGGAAGAAAGGAGTGGGCCACCAAAGAGCCCACGAGAGAAGAAATCTGAGGTGGTTTGGCAGGTTATAACCATCAGAGGCAAGAGGATGAGGTGGCATTCCATAAAGGTGGAAGCAGGTGAGGATGAGGAGGTTTTGACTACCATAGAGAAGAGAACCAAAAGGAATTCCACCCAGCTAGGAGTGGGCTAATCATTGTCATTGGCATGGAAACTGTGGAAGATATTTCTGAAGATCCAGCTGGTCAAAGAGAATGATGAGATTTACAAGATATATAACAAATGGAAAAAAGGAGAAGTTGATAGTAATGAATAAAAATAAGGAGCTAGGAATTGTAGAAAATTGGTAAGGGAATCCAAAGGACACAAGAAGCATTCTATGGCCAGCAGAGTTAAGAACAGTAAGAAGGTTAAGTACATTAGGAACACAATTTTATTGACAATTTTATTTCTCCACTCCTAGGTGGAAATGGTAGATTTGTCACAGAAAAGGCAGAAGTGTTCAATAAATGTTTGATCTGCATTTGGGAAAAAGCCAGCTGATGTATGCATATCATATGATGATGATGACGACGACTATGATGACGACGAAGAAATACTTTCCATCCAACAATAACTAAAGAGGATGTTAAACAGCAATTACTAAAGCCAGACACCTTTAAATTAGCAGATCCAAATAATTGGCATTCAAGAGTTTTTGAAGAACTGGCTGGGGATCTCTTTGGATCATTAATTCATTTTTCAATAAGTCTTGGAATACTGGGGAAGTTCCAGACATGGGAAGAAAGCTAGTGTTGTGCCTGTATTTAAAAAGGGTAAAGAGAATGATCCAGGTAATTATAGGCCCATCATCTTGATACTGATCCTGACCAAAATAATGGAATAGCTGCTACAGGCCTAAATGAGAACATAATTTAAGAATGTAAGAACGGCCATACTTGGTCAGACCAAAGGTCCATCTAGCTCAGTATCCTGTCTTCCAACAGTGACTAATGCCAGGTGCCCCAGAGGGAATGAACAGAACAGGTAATCTTCAAGTGATCCATCCCCTGTCACCCATTCCCAGCTTCTGGCAAACAGAGACACCACCTCTACCTATCTTGGCTAATAGCCATTGATGGACCTATCCTCCATGAATTTATCTAGGTCTTTTTTGAACCCTGTTATAGTCTTGGCCTTCACAACATCCTCTGGCAAGGAGTTCCACAAGTTGATGGTGCATTTTGTGAAAAAATATTTCCTTTTGTCCTTTCCTGCTTTAAATCTGCTGCCTATTAATTTCATTTGGTGACCCCTAGTTCTTGTGTTATGAGAAGGAGTAAATAATACTTCCTTATTTACTTTCTCCACATCAGTCATGATTTTATAGGTCTCTATCATATCCCCCCCTTACTTGGTCTCTTTTCCAAGCTGAAAAGTCCCAATCTTATTAATCTTTCCTCGTACAGAAGCCGTTCTGTACCCCTAATAATTTTTGTTGCCCTTTTCTGATCCTTTTCCAATCCCAATACATCTTTTTTGAAATGGGGCGACCACATCTGTACACAGTATTCAAGATGTGGGCTGTACCACAGATTTCTATAGAGGCAATATGATTTTTTTGTCTTATTTTCTATCCCTTTCTTAATGATTCCCAACAGTCTGTTAGCTTTTTTTGACTGCTGCTGCACATTGAGTGGATGTTTTCAGAGAATGATCCACAATGATTCCAAGATCTTTCTTGAGGCTAATTTAGACCCCATCATTTTATATGTGTAGTTGGGATTATGTTTTCCAATATGCATTACTTTGCATTTATCAACATTGTATTTCATATGCCATTTTGTTGCCCAGTCACACAGTTTTGTGAGCTCCTTTTGTAGCTCTTCGCAGTGTGCTTGGGACTTTACTATCTTGAACTCATTAAATTGATTAAAAACTGGGCAACTCATAGACCTCTAAATGTAACTGTAAACTGGGAATCATCATTGAGTGGGTGTGCGTCTAGTGTGGTACCCGAGGGACTGGTTCTTACTCTTATGATACTTAATATTTTTATTGATGACCTGAAAGAAAACATAAAAGTAGTTACAGAAAAAGTCTGTGGATGATCCAAAGGTTGGGGGTGTGGTAAATAATGAAGAGGAAATGTTACTGATCCAGAGCCATCTGGATCACTTGGACTCAATCAAACAATATCCATTTCAATAATGCCAAATGTAAAGTCATACATTGAGGAACAAAACCAACAAGGAGTCTGGTGGCACCTTAAAGACTAACAGATTTATTTGGGCATAAGCTTTCGTGAGTAAAAACCTCACTTCTTCGGATGCATAGAGTGAAAGTTCTATGCATCCGAAGAAGTGAGGTTTTTACTCACGAAAGCTTATGCCCAAATAAATCTGTTAGTCTTTAAGGTGCCACC
>NC_048301.1:59515023-59537573 GCF_013100865.1 Trachemys scripta elegans | reverse complement strand
CGGCCCCTCCTCTCCCCCCCCCAGAGGAGCCGAGCCGAGCAGCAGCGTGCTGGCTGCTCCATAGAGCAGGCAGAGAGAGGTAGTGATGGGTCTGGGAGAAGGGGGTGGAACAGGTCATATCCCTCCCAGCCCCCTGCCATGAGCCGCTCAGGGCAGGGGGCTGGGAGCACCGCCATGAGCTGAGCACCCCAACCTTCTGCCCTGCACCTCCCCACCCCAACACACACCCATCCCTCTACCCTGCACCCCCTCAGCCCCATCCCTCTGCCCTGCACCCCCCACACACACCCAGCCCTCTGCCCTGACCTCGAGTTGCCCCCAACACCCAGCCTTCTGCCCTGCATCTCCACACACACACCCCAGCCCTCTGCCCTGAACCCCTCCCACCCAGCCTTGTGTCCTGCACCTCCACACACCCCAGCCCTCTGCCCTGACCTCGAGTCCCGCCCCCAACACCCAGCCCTCTGCCCTGAACCCCCCACCCAGCGGGCTGAGCAGGCTGGCGGCGTAAGATCAGCATTTTAATTTAATTTTAAATGAAGCTTCTTAAACATTTTGAAAACCTTGTTTACTTTACATACAACAATAGTTTAGTTATATAATATACACTTAGAGAGAGACCCCTTCTAAAAAAACGTTAAAATGTATTACCGGCACGCGAAACCTTAAATTAAAGTGAATAAATGAAGACTCGGCACACCACTTCTGAAAGGCTGCCTATCCCTGCTCTAAGACATCCATCCCTGTAGTACATAGGAGATCATTACATGCATTTATATGTACATTAGTCCACTCAAGGAAGAGCAAAACCTCTCATCTTCTCCCCCACAATGTAAAGCCACATGGGGCCCCAAAGGGGCTTGAGAAATTAAATTCACTAATTACGTCGAACTATTCAAATTGATTTCTGGCAAGGTGTATTTTTGTTACTTTCTGCAAAAAAGCTTCATCTCCCCCATCCCATACCCCCTGCTTTCATGAGGAACAGCAGGTTTTAGTAAGCGTCACATTAGCTCTCAAAGGGAACGTGGGGTTTGTTTAAAGCGTTTCAGGAGGACTAGTCAGAGTAACTGCCTGTTTGACTGTTTGCTCCTTTGAAAGCAAAGGGTACAGTAATCATAGGAGCCGCCTTCGGAGAAAAGCGCTGAAATGAGTGAGATAACAAGCAACAGGCACATTAATGAACCTCAGCAGCTCTGCTCAATCATAGCACCTTATTATCTTTTGCCCATTGCTGAACCAAAAGTAATTTTCGCACCTCCACAATCATTAAAAAGAATTGCCAGTGGAGAAAGCAGGAAACACTTCCAGGGACAAGAACAAAAAGAAATGAGAGAGATTTGAGAGAAGGGGGTAAAACCCTCAAGACAGAGCTGACTCAGCTGCAACAGAGCTCCGCTCAGTGTGGGCAACTTTAGGCTATCCAAGTTCCCAGGGCTGCCTCAAACATCAGCCCCCCAGTGGTGCTTTGGCCTTGTTTCCATGCAGAAGTCACACTGGTTTAACTAAATAGGTTTTTTTTAAACAGATGCAAACCACTGTGTGGACACAAAATTTGGTATAAGAATTACTTCTTTTTTTGGTTTAGCTTAAGTTGATTTCTAAATTGATTTATGCTCAACTGAAATAAATTTGGTTTAAATGAAAATAAGAGTGTCCACACTGCCTTTTTACTGGGTTTAGCTAAATCAGTTTAAAATCACACCTTAAATTAAACAGGTACATCCTCAGGACTGCTCTAATTTAACGGGCTTGTAACAGCCTCCAGAGGGACATTATGCCCAATAGGGATTTCCTCAGCACAATACACTCTAGTTGTATTCCCTTCCCTGACATGCCCCCTGTGCTGGGGTGGGAGTGGGGGCAGACAGCTGTGGTGTAGAGCTGGCGTACCCAGGCAGTTCTTTAGCTGTGCTATTAGAGCTGCACAAAGAGTCTGGAAAGCTAAGGGGCTGGAATGTGGCTCTGAATATTGAACTGAAAGCCAAAGCACCACAAAGTTAAAGAATTACAGAAAGAAGGGTCAAAGAAAAATTGTACTGATTCATTTTTTACACCTCAGATAGTTGCAAATAAATATTTACCATATAAGAAAATATACACTAAGGACCAACTCCCTGGTCCATATTGAAGTGAACAGGAGTTTTGCAGTTGAAAATGTAGCCAGACACCTACTTTTTATATGTCAGCTGCAGACACCTCCTTTGTGGGCCTGGTCCTACAAACACTTACAATCAGGCATTGTGCTAACTACTGTGATTAGCCCCATTGAAGTCTTTGGGGTCAATCAGCAGTATGCCCAGTTGTGTTTGCAGGAGCTGGTCCTATACTTGTACAATGCCAGGAATACTGATGACTCAAATAATAGTGACTCATTAAAACCCTTCACACACTTATCACAATGCAGGCAGCAATCTGAGCCATTGTTAATGCTGCTCAGAGAAAATCAGGGTACGTCTCATCTTTTCCCCAACCTGGTTTAGGAACCCCCATAGAAGCCTGAAAATGAGACATATCCCCACTTCATTCCTTGATGATCTTTTTCTCCATTTTACTGCCATGCACTCACAATGGGTGTTGTCTTAAGCCTGCTAGTGACTGCATGCAGCTTCTATTAATTTTTGCTCTTTTAGAAGAAAAAAAACAACCCTGAACATCTTAGGAGGAGTTTTGGGAACTAAACCAGGTGGACTTTGCAGAGAGATAAGAAAGAATATCAGACAGTTTGCCGCTGCCCCTTTAATTATCCTCTCCATAATCCCCAAACTCAAAAACTGAAAGTGTAATTAGTTTCTGAGAGATGGGCCCAAACCAAAACCCCAAATACAAATTCCCCTTAACTCAGTGGAAGTCCAAATCCCAAACCACAACTGGAATTTCACAGCTGAGCTGACCCCTTATGTCTGTTGTTTTCAGATGACCAAAAACGTCAGATCTGAACATCCCTAAGCACTGGGGTGCCTGACATCTGTACTCAAATTTTTCAGTGTAGGCCCTTCTCGAACGTTTGGAAGGAAGGAAGGTTGTTTCAGTTAGTAGAACCAAGGGAAACTTGGGGGGTGCTTCCACGTACATTGGAAGGTGGGACTTGTTGGGCAACGTGATGGCTGATTAAACTTATCTTGGATACAGTCTAAACTTCTCTTATCTGTTGATGGGCTGCATGAATGTCTGAGAAAAACACCTTGAGAGTCACTGTGGATTATCCGATTGTCTGCTTGGCATGAGCAGAAGTTAAAAAGGCAAATCAGATGCTAGGGGACATATTATAGAGGGTCAGAAAATAATGCAGAATGTTCTATCAAAACAACGGTGCCTTTTCCTCTGGAATGCAGTGCAGAGTCAGGCAAGCCTAACTCTGCAGGGGCAGTTCCTGACGCTGTTTGTGAATTCAGCCAGTACCTGGCTAGTGCATCGGAGTTCAAAATGCTGTCCAGAGCGGTCACAATGGAGCACTCTAGGATAGCCCCCGGAGGCCAATACTGTCGATTTGCGTCCGCACTACCCCAAATTCGACCCAACAAAGTCAATTTTAGTGCTGCTCCCCTCACCAGGCAGGAGTACAGAAGTCAATTTTCAGAGCCCTTTAGGTCGACGGAACGGGGTTGGTTGTGTGGACGCATTCATTTTTAAAATCAACCTAATGCGGCTAAATTTGACCTAACCCTGTAGTGTAGACCAGGTCTAAGTAGTAAAGACCTGATGGGGGGTTACATTCAAACATAAAGCTTCCTCTTCCACAGCAAGTTCACTTGGGTGAGAGTAACAGACTAGTGCAGACCAAGAGGTTGTCAGATTTCCTGGTAGCAGATAACTGCATTTGGTTTTTTCCTTGCTCCAACTCTTCCTTTTTTGTTATTGTTGCATCACACACTCTGCTCTTTCCAGCTGCATGGTCTCTCTCATGCACAGACACTAGTGCCTCTTCTTCCCCCTTCTCTCTCTCCAAAAGAGCAAATTCTGATGGGATTGAGTCTGAACACCAACTTGCCCCTGACTAATGTCAGCCTCCACACTTGAACCAGTTCAAAAGAAATGATTTCAAAGCTGGCAGGGATGGAGACTAGAGAGCACAAGTATCCAAAAGCCACCTCTGTTGTACCTCAATCTGCAACACTGTTGATCATCGGCCATGGTCTTATAGCACTTTACTTCTTCCGTATCATAAAAAAGGAAACTCCCCTCCTCTGTAGCTCATATGAAGAGTTATCTATGCTCTTTGTTCTCTGTATCCACGCCTGAATAGATCTGTAACTTCAGCACTTGAGCATTAACTGGTTGGCTCATTGTGCACTCTTGCTTGTGTTTTCATGCTTAAAGATGCAGTCTACTCCGCTTCATTCATTAAAATTCTAGAGGAAGATCCGAGAATGACAGCGAGTCCTCACACGTGGCCGTCAAGGAGAGGGAACATCTGGGTTTTCAGCACAGGAATCACAGCACTGGGTTGTAGCTAGCATCACTCATGTAGCAGCCAGTAATTATTTACTAAAGCCCAGAGAAAAACACAATCAGATGGCTGAAGCCAGGCAGGACTCTGCACTCAGAACCTCAGGACAAGGCCCGCTCAAGGGCAGTGTTAAGAAGGAGGAAAGAGTCATCCTTCAGAATGCAGAGAATCGAGGTAACAATCTGATTTTAAGATAAATCGATAGCAGTCACTCCAAATTATTTGAATGTCCACTCACGGTGGGGTTGTACTGATTTAACACCAGTCTCTTTAAATAGGTGCATTTCTGTGTAAGGACCAGCCTTTTGATGTTGTCCCTCCATATCACAGATGAGGCACCATGGCAGGTGGGATAAGGGGACTTGTACGGCTGCTGCCTTTCCTGTACATGCTCTATGGCTGGATAAAGGAAGTCAGCTTCCAGGCTTGTCAATCTCTCTCCTTTCTTGAGCATTAAATACACTTAGAAAAGTATGTGTGGGGGGAAAATCTTCCTTTCCCCATCCATTTTTTACACTCAGTTCCATCATTTCTAGTCTCTCCCTACCAGGTGAGCAACAACTTTCATTCAAACACTCCTGATGTCTGGGCAAGTCTCTCAAAGAGACTTTTTTTCAGGCAGTTCTGGAAAAAAAAAAATCACTTGTTTCCATGATTTTCCCCTCACACTGTTTCTCAGTGACTTTCAAGGGAATTATTGCACTCTCCTAAAGCAAGTCTAGCAGTAGTTTATAGCTAACAGGTCTTTACCTGACAACAAGTGAGAGGGTAGAATGAGAATGTAGAGGCTGAGCAAGCAGTTGAATGGATTGATTGCAGTTAGGGCTCTGTACAGTTTAAGTGAGCGGAAAGTCATTCTGTGCTTTTTAACCCATGATCTTCCACATCAAGAGTTAAGATCAATTTTACACCTAAAGCAAAAAGTATAGATCTTTTCACTGATGCCAAACTCTGCTCCAGTGTATCTTATTGATGATTTTTTATTAGTATTCCCTTACTACCTTGGAGCACGAGTCATGAACACCGGTGTGCTAGATACTGTATAAATACAACAAAGATGGTTCCTGCCCCAAGGAGCTTACACTCTAAGTATAGGACAAGAGACAACAGATGCCTACAGATAGAGAAATGGGGGAGTACAAGGAAACAATGAGACAGTATTAGCCAGCATGATTGGCAGTGGCCTCAGCCTACCAGCAGCCTAAATCACTGTTTTTTGTAGGCATCATGGCAAAGCAGAGTTTGAAGGAGGATTTTGAAAGAGGATAATGAGTTTATTCTGAAGATGTTCACAGGAAGCACCTCCCAAGTACAAGGGACAGCATGGGAGAAAGCACAAAGATGGTTTTCTGCAGATTTAACAAGTGAGTAACTCAGGATGGCATCTGGGTGGATTGGAGGCAGGATTCAACATCTCAACAGCGAATGAGAGATGACCAGTAGGGTGGGGAGAGGCCGCAAAGGGCCTGCTCTAACTCTCACAAAACTTTATGGATACAGTTAAGGTGGTGGTCCACTGAAAACTGGCTGTAAGAGACAATGAATAATTTACTGCTGTTTCATGGAAGAAAAGCCTTCCAAAATTGATCCAAATAAGTTTAAGAGCAGGAACAATAGAATGCCAGAGGGATGCAAAATACTCAACAAATTTCAAACTTGGAGCATTTTCTCCTTTCATTGTGAATTCAACATTGGACCCGTTTTCTGTGAAATTTTCTGCATTGAAATGGAACGCACTTTTTAAGTGAAAATAGGGCCCATTTTAAAGTGAAAAAGTTTTCACTGCAAAAACTCAAAAAAAAAATGTATCTTCACTTGTTTGCACTTCAAATTACTATTGCTGGAGAACATGTGTGGAGTGCAAAGATGCAGCAAAATGAATCTAGAGAATCTCACACCAAAAAACAAAACAACACAACAACCTGTTGTGGCATCACACAATTCTAACAAATCAACTTTCCCTCCCTAAATATTATCTATCTCACACCAAAAGAGAAAGCCAACGATTGTCACCACAATAGGAAGAGGAAACAAAATATTTTTAAAGTCTTGGATCCTTCCTGGAAGGATGCTGCAAAAGGTACTCTGCTAACCAGTGAAGGGAAGAACTGTGCAAAATAACTAGCAAGGTCCCAATTTTTCAAACTACAAACAACCTTAACTGGAAAATCTTGTCCATTTAAATGGAAGGAAATTCTAGGCTCACTTGGTGTGAAGATGGAGGTGGAGAAGAGAACATACCAGTAAAAAAAAATCTGACCCAGCTCTCGCTGAAGCCAATGACAAAATTCCAAGTGGCAGCAGGATTGGGCCTCATCCAGAGTTCCTTCAGGATCTAGAACTGATCTAAGGGTTTTTATTGTCATTCCCCATTAAGACATTCCTCATGTATTAACAAGGCGGCCTGTTTTATAGACCTGCCACAGGGAGTTGCCAGCCTGCCAGTTCTTTCCTTTCATAGAAAAACGACAGTTTTTGGGTCTCCATAATTATTTACATGTGGTTTCTACTTATTGGCAATTAAGTGGTTCAACAGCTCCAAGACATTAGTCCCCACTAAACATGATGTCTGCCAGATTGCTTCCTGCCAGCAATCCCTGTGGGCCAAGAAATTTCGCTGAGACCAGTTCTGATGTTTATGTATCAGAAGGAGCAGCTGGCAAAGCCACCCTGCTGGGACTCAACACTCTTCTCTTATATTGTTATTTTTCAGAGCCAAACAGCCTCATATTAGTCAATTCAGATCCAATGGGGGGAGGTGGGGGGGGAGAGCGTTTGCTTTAAATTCATTAGAAGACAGACAGTTATTAGCTCTTTGTGTCACAGCCCTGAGAGATCAGCTGGGTTCACTGGTACAGACAGGTATTGTCTTGTACCTGAAGAAGAGCAGCTCTACAGCACCTGCACACTCACTCCAGGAAATGTCATCATTAAAACGTTCAGGGCTCAGCAAGAAGATTTAGGCTCTGCATTGCAGTACATAACATGTAGGTGCCCTGCTGCCTTGTGGAATCTCCAGAATTAGGTGCTCGACAGTACCGGGTTTACAATGGTGCCGTGCCCACATTCAGAAGGGATCCCTGTGGCCCTGGCCCCGCTCGGCCTCTTCCCCCTGTGGCCTCACCTGCAACTTGCTCCTCTCTGCCCCCTCCCCCGTCATGTGAGTGGTTGGCGGGGCCTCAGGGGGGGAGGGAGGATGGGGAAGGGAGGGAAAGAAAAACGCCAGGCAGGGGCGGGGCCTCGGGGCGGAGCGCAAGTGCCCACAAAAGATTAATCTGGCCCTGAGCTCAGGCTCCCTGTACAATTCATGGGGACAAGTAGGCACCTAAGAATAGGAGTCACAAAAGCCAGCATGCTGAGAGGGGAGCTGCCTAAGCGAGCCAATAGGAAATGCCGAAACCTGAGCCCCAGCCTGCTCAGGGAGTTAGACGCTTAACTCTGGGCTGGAGGAAGGCACCTCCCTCCATTCACAGCAGAGAACCCTCTCCTGCTGGTAAGAGCCCAAGACAGGTCAGCCCTTTCTCAAGGAAGCCTGCAAAGGTGGTGGTGGGGCCTCTCCTACCCCTTATGATTTTAAAGCCAATCTCATGATTTCTGGTGAGCCTGACTCTGATTTTTGAACATTTGGGGTTGGCAATACCGAGACTGTATCCTCTCCCCCTCTCTCTCGATCCACCCACAGCAGCCAGCATTGATGGCCTTAGGTCTAATCTGGAGAAGAAAGCCATAGCCTCTGCACAATTGTTTTTCTTATTTACACCAAGAGCTTCTTACACCATTCTGGCAATGTAAAGGGGCCTTTAGTGGGTGTAAATGGCTTTAGTGTGAATGAAACTCAGGCCCCATTATGGTTTAGAAAATCAAGCATTGGTGCCTCTTCAGACTGGACCTCCAGACTAGAGCCGGGTGGGAAATAATTCGCCTGTCCTGTGAGAATCTGAGAGTTTGGCAAATTTTCCCATCGCACCTGAGGATGGGAAGTCAAAAATCTCAAACATTTGAAAAACAGAAAACCCAATTTTTTTTGTTTGTTTAAGTTTTGGCTGATTGAAATGTTTCATTTCAATACTTTTGAAACATTCTTTCAATTTTGACCTTTTAAAAAAAAAATAAAAAATTAACTAAAATTGTGAAAATGAAAAGTCACTGTGGGGGAAGCACCTCAGTGTTACAAACGACAGTGCTATGTCAATGCTCTCTACCCTGGTCGCAGGAGCTTCTGCTGCCTGAAAGTTATCACATGCGAGTGATTCTCCTTCTGTTCTGTAACCTGAAACGCTTTGTGCTGCTTTACCTGCTCTCTTTAGCCTGAGGTCATCTGAAAATCATCTAATATAATAATCAGAAAATACTAGCCCTGGAAAGGCACTAACAGTACAGCATCGCATGTAGCAAAAACCTCCAGGCCTGGAGGGGACAGCAAAGAAGCATGCGTGTGTTTTGTAGCATGAGGCAACTCTAAAATATTCTGGGGGTTTCCTCCTCACCTTCCAAGTTAATTTTATGGAGAAGCTTGTTTTTAAAAAGGGGAGCAACAGTGTAATATGCTGATACAAGTGTGTTCTTGCTGAAAGCCCTAGATCTTTGTACAAAATTCCCAAGAGCAATGGAAGCTGCATGCAAGAAACAAAAGATAGAATATGCTGGGAGCTGAAAAATGCATTGCTTCAAACTGCTGCAGATATATGCTCTCAATACAGGGGTCTGCAGGGGGATATAGGCAAGCACATGGGTCTCCAACACACAGTGGGGAGGGAAGTGCTGGTTCTTCAAATCCTGATTGCAGCAGCTCAAGAGCAGTGCTTGTTATAAGAAGCTAACATGTCAGTATGCGTCTTAGGGCTGGTCCACACTAAGCCCCCAGTTCAAACTAAGATACGCAACTTCAGCTACGTGAATAACATAGCTGAAGTCGAAGTATCTTAGTTCGAACTTAAAGGTACTTACCGCGGGTCCACACGCGACAGGCAGGCTCCCCCGTCGACTCCGCCTACTCCTCTCGCGGAGCAGGATTACCGGCGTCGACGGCGAGCACTTCCGGGATCGATTTATTGCGTCTAGACAAGACGCGATAAATGGATCCCAGAAGATCGATTGCTTGCCACCGAACCAGCGGGTAAGTATAGACGTACCCTTAGTCAGGGCTGGGTGGGGCTGCAGAACTGAGAAGTTGCACCCCCCTCACCAGGGCCGGCTCCAGGCACCAGCCAAGCAAGCTTGTGCTTGGGGCAGCAGATTTCAAAGGGCGGCATTCCATCTAATCCTTTTTTTTTGGTTTTGGTTTGTTTTGCGCTTCACCGCCCCTGCAGTTTTTTTCTTTTTGGTTTACTGCTCCCGCCGCCCTGTAAGGGGCGGAGGAGGGGAGCGCCCTGCATCAAGCCTGGTAGGGCAGCCCGCGTCCTTCCCTGCCTTCCGAACGGAGCGGCACGGAGCCCTCCCAGCAGGCGGCACAGCGGAAGGGGCCGCGTGGCAAGCGCCCCGCTTAAGGAAGCCCTGGCCGCCTCCCTTCTCTCTCCTCCCCCCCGCTAGCCAGGGTGCGCACTCCGCTGCCCGGGGTCTGCAGGGCCAGGAGTCCCCCTGCACCCACGCTCCCACTGCCCCGCACTTATTTTTTGTTTGTTTTTATTTTTTCTTTCCTTCGCCGCTCCGGCAGGCGGGCCAGTTTGTCGTCCCCCCTGCCTGCCGCTCTGGCAGGGGGCAGGTTTGTTTCCCCTGCCCCCTTTTCTGCTCTGGCCGGCCGGTTTGTCCCCCTCCCACCTTTGCTGCTCCGGCCGGGGGCAGGTTTGTTTCCTGGATCCTCCCCCCCCCCCCTCCCCCCCCCCGCCTGGTTTGTCGCCCCCCCCCCCCACACACACACACTCTGGCTGGGGGCAGGTTTGTTTCCCACCACCCCCTCCCCTTTGCTGCTCCGGCCGGCCGGGCGTTTTTTGCTTTGGGCAGCAAAAAAAGCCAGAGCCGGCCCTGCCCCTCACAGCACACAAATGCCCCTCTTTCATGCAGAGCCAGGAGTCATTCCACCTGCAACAGCTCCTGGCTCCCCTAGGCAGCCCCTCTTTTGCAGCAGCTATGCTACCCTTGGTTGGGCCCCTGAAGGCTGTTCACTAGCAGCTATGGAGGAAGCCTGCAAGAGGGGATACAGGCAGTAACACAGGTAGGGCCTGTATGGAAATCGGAGTACAAAGCAGGGGACAGTGGTGTCAACAGTGGCATGTTTCCCATTCTGTAGCTCTAACTCAACTCCCCATGGAGCTCCCTCCATGCAGAACCCCTGTGGAAGGACATGCACACAGGACAAGGGTGGAGGGGTTGGGGCAGAGCTGGACATGGCACTGTCCTCCTTTACTGTGAAAATGTAGAGATCTGCAAACTATACTTCTCCCACGCAGCTTATCACCAGCAAAGTGATATGGTTACAGAAAGAGGAGTTCTAGTCACACAAGTTGTGCATCACTGACACACCCCCAGCTTTCCTCAATCAGTCTCTGAATCACATTGGCTTGTTCTTAGAATGTAAAGCCATTGGGGTCAGAAGAGCCCTTTGTAAATTTTGGGCAGTGCTGAGTATACATTTCAATAACAAACAAAGCTAGTTAGCTGTTGTGATGAATTCCCCTGGGGTGCTACCTGGAACTGGGGTACCACTGAGACCCCTGACCCACCAGCCTGGGTTCCCTCTCACCCTGTGCTGCTGTGACAAGTTGCAAAGCCCTCCAAGCTTGCACTTTCACCAGCATTCACCCAGGTAGGGACACACCCAGGTGATCTAACCACCAGCCTCCCAGCCTGGGAACCCAGAGCAGTACCGTCCTGCCCTGGTTAAACTTGGCCAGTTTAACACCCGGTCTGCCTCTCTCTCAATATGAAGAGAACAATGTACACTTGTGGTAACCAAGCAGAGATTTTCCACAAGCACTCCAGTCAAAGCTCCCTGATTTAGATTAAAACATAAAATAAGTTTATTAAACTACAAAAGGATAGATTTTAAGTGATTTTAAGTGATAGCAAACCGATCAAAGTAGATTACCTAGTAAATAAACAAAACCGCAAACTGAGTTTAACATACTTCTCACCCTGAGTGATAAACAGGCTGGCAGATTCTTAAGGGCTATCTCTAAGAGGTTTCTATTGCACACAGTCCGTGGGGTAATCCTTGTGCTTGTGTACATTTCCTCAGTAAGCCATTAACATTGTTTGGACTTTTTACTGTTGTACCTGAAAGGTTGCTTGTGGGTGCTTTCAACCTCTCAACATGTTTCAGTAATACACACATAGCCAAACTTCATAACTTCACATAAGATGGTAGCACATTAATATCTCTTTGGATTGTATGTCTAGCAGATCAAGACTTTTAGAATGATACCTCACAAAGCATACTTTGTACAAAACATATCCTAATACAGGATAGTGGTGAATATCGGAGTGCCAGGGTGTCACACCTGTATCTCTCAGTACTGAGAGATGAGGATAATCAAACACACACACAGTACAATAGTGCTTCCATTGACTGAATTCCCACTGATAATATACATCAGAACACAATATAAAACAGTCGAACAAGCCTGTGATCTCAGATGCATGCTGGTGCACAAACTTTTTAATGGCACTTCCTTTGTTATTCTTCTATTTGCTAGCCATACAACGTGCACATATGTGGAGTGTGGGAGTATACAAATTCTATCAATAATTCACCAGGGGATTGAAAAATGGAAAAGAGAACAAAGTCAGGCCATCTCTGCAGAGGACCTGGAAATCCTATCATGTAGCAAATCATTCTTTAAATAAAATAGGAAATGTGATAGCAAATATGAACCTACTACTGGTAAGGGCAAAACCCATCTCTCTGCTCTACAATGTTTACCCTATTATCTATTCTATATTCAGATGTACATGCATTGCAGAATGAGCTCAAGATTCAGAAATCCGCATTGCAAGACTTGATAGGAGAGATTTTGCCTATGTTAGGAATCAAACTATTGTACTAGACCAGTGGTCTCCAAAGTGGGGTGCGCAAGATAGGGTGACCAGACCTCCCGATAAAATCGGGACCGTCCCAATTTTTAGCTGTTTGTCCCGCCGGCAGCACTTGGCTTTTTTTTTTTCGCCCCCCCCCCGGTGTCCTGATATTTTCATCATCTCATCTGGTCACCCTAGCGCAAGAGGATCCTTGGGGGTGCGCGGCAAGAGGGGCGCTTTTTGGGGGGGGGGGGGAGCCTTTGGCAGTTCGGGCGGGAGTCCAAGTGCCCTTTTTGGGGGGGGGGGGAGGTTTGGCCAAAATGGTAGAGCCAGCGCGTCAGGGGGCGCGTGCTAACAATTTTTTTTACTGATAGGGGTGCGCGATCAAAAAAGTTTGGAGACCGCTGTACTAGACTATAAGAAATTCTTAACGTTATCAGATTTGCACTGGTTATTTTTTTAAGTTCTCCTTTAGTTTTAAAGCAAAACAAAAAAAGGTCAGGGGCTGTAATAGATCAACTTCAACAACTATACTAGCTAGCCTAAAATGTAACACATCCATTTGTTGGTGTATTGTCTGAGAGTGAGAGGAGATGCATGCTGTATGACTCATGTGGGAAACATTTTACATGGTTAACATGAGAAGTGTCATAGATAACCATGGAGCAGCAAGAAGCATAAATGCACAGGAATGGACCTCTGGTAGCTCAGTCCTTCATCTCTCCTTAAAGCAACCACCAGAGGGGCTCAGACAGAGCCAAATACACTGCAAGAGACACACTATACCGTTTCAGAATAATGAAACTTATTTTTTCAAAGACATGGTGTTATTTAATGAAGGTCTATTAGCTAATTTATGAAATCTCGCCAATGTACAAGACCAGACCACTATGGTGACTTTGGTAACCCATGCTAGCTACCAAGTTAGCTTCTAGTCCCACAGAATTCCAAGCCCTGACACTGAGCAGCTGAATGTCCTGAGCACTGGTCAGGAGATGCTCAACATCTTGCGGAATCAGCCCTTTAGCACAGAAGATTTGCTGCTGAACCTCTCACAATTTGCTTGCTGCTCCACTGAGCAGAAATGTCAGCTCCAAGCAGCACTGGCAGTCAGAATGGCGTGGACCTTTGTGGGTAGCAGTGGGGAAGAAAAACAAAATATGCCCGTCTACCCAGGGAAAATAGATTTCTCAATAAACCAGATGGTTTTACTGCCACTATCACTTGCCTGAAGCCCTAGGATGTCTTCTCTTTAGAGCCACAAATTGTGTTGAGAACGGCATGAGGTTTATTAATAGCCTTTGCAAATCAAATATACCTCAGTGCTCCTGTGATCTTTGACAATGCAGAACAACTTCATTCTCTTCAAAGACTAGGCTGTATTGCAAGCTGATTAAAGGCCATTAGTTATGAGCTACATGGATTTGCTGATGAATATGGCAAAGTATGACTTAACCTGTGGGACAGAATGCCGAGCATGGAGACCTGGAAGTTTACATGCATTCACTTATTGCATGTTTTGAACTTCAGTCTTTCACTGGCATTTTTCCTCCCAGCATTTCCTTTCCCTTCCCTAGGTAACTTTGAATTTTAATCACAATACAAGTGCAGACCAGGCTGGATAGCCAAATACTGCTACTTTCTCCAGCTTCATTCAGACAGAATAATGGGAGCTCTCCCTAACAAAAGGGTCATATCTGTCCATCTTTCAATGAATTTATACCTCACCCATCACCTCATTAGCTGTGCATCTTTCAAAATTTCAATCCCCTTGAAATCAGTAGGGAGTCCTGCTTTAATAGTGATGTAACTGGCCCCTTGATCATTTGCCTTCTTTCCATATCAAATGTGCATGTCCTTTTTCTTGGTTTACCTTTCCACCTGCAGTTCATATATAGACCACCCCTCCAGTTGCATTTGCATGTTGTTCTGAGACCACTTCCATGTGGCAATTCCTAGGTATTTTACTGTGGGGAAAGCACAAACCATAATTCATAGGGTCACCAGGAAACATTCTGTGGTTTGACAATTCAGACAGGAAGCACATCACTTCCTTTTAAGTATCAGGGGGTAGCCGTGTTAGTCTGTATCTACAAAAACAACAAGGAGTCTGGTGGCACCTTAAAGACTAAGGCCTGGTCTACACTAGGCGTTTATGTCGAAGTTAGCGCCGTTACATCGAATTAACCCTGCACCCGTCCACACCGCGAAGGTATTTAGTTCGACATAGAGGTCTCTTTAATTCGACTTCTGTACTCCTCCCCGACGAGGGGAGTAGCGCTAAATTCGACATGGCCATGTCGAATTAGGCTAGGTGTGGATGGAAATCGACGTTAATAGCTCCGGGAGCTATCCCACAGTGCACCACTCTGTTGACGCTCTGGACAGCAGTACGAGCTCGGATGCTCTGACCAGCCACACAGGAAAAGCCCCGGGAAAATTTGAATTTGAATTCCTTTTCCTGTCTGGCCAGTTTGAATCTCATTTCCTGTCTGGACATCGTGGCGAGCTCAGCAGCACTGGCAACGATGCAGAGCTCTCCAGCACTGATGGCAGTGCAAGCTCAGAATAGAAAGAGGGCCCCAGCATGGACTGATCGGGAAGTCTTGGATCTCATCGCTGTGTGGGGCGATGAGTCCGTGCTTTCCGAGCTGCGATCCAAAAGACGGAATGCAAAGATCTATGAGAAGATCTCTAAAGACATGGCAGAGAGAGGATACAGCCGGGATGTAACGCAGTGCCGCGTGAAAATCAAGGAGCTGAGGCAAGGCTACCAGAAGACCAAAGAGGCAAACGGACGCTCCGGATCCCATCCCCAGACATCCCGTTTCTACGAGGCACTGCATTCCATCCTCGGTGCGGCCGCCACCACTACCCCACCACTGACTGTGGACTCTGAGGATGGGATAGTGTCCACGGCCGGATCCTCGGACATGTTAGCGGACGGGGAAGATGAGGAAGGAGATGAGGAGGACGAGGCAGTCGACAGCGCTCACAACGCTGATTTCCCCGACAGCCAGGATCTCTTCATCACCCTTACAGAGATCCCCTACCAACCCTCCCCAGCCGTTACCCCGGACACAGAATCTGGTGAAGGATCATCCAGTAAGTGTTGTAAACATCTAAACATTTATTTGTAACAGAACATGATTATTAACAATGTAAAAAATGGGTTTCTCATGATTACTTTGAATAACTTAACGGTTCAGTCATGGGCAGTGCAAGTATTTCAAAAAAATCTAGCAATGTCCGGTTTTGCATGATTGTCCTGCCCAAGCCGCTCTACTGTGTAGTCCCTGCTACTGCAGCTACAGTAAGATGCGGTCTATATGTCCGGGGATGGAGCAGAAATCCTCCTGGGACATCTCAAGGAAGCTCTCCTGCAGGTAATTTGAAATCCGCTGCATTAGGTTCTTGGGGAGAGCGGCCTTATTGGGTCCTCCGTAGTAGGACACGTTGCCGCGCCACGAGACTAGCAAGTACTCCGGAATCATTGCTTGGCACAGCATGGCGGCATACGGCCCTGGTCTTTGGAGGCTTTCCCGGAGCATTCTCTGTCTGTCGCTCTCAGAGATCCTCATGAGGGTGATGTCGCTCATGAAGACCTGCTTTGAATGAGGTAGGGGAATGTTATTAGTGTTGGCTGGTTTGCAGCCACGCGGTGGAGGCGGGAAAGGGTCAGCCGAAAGGGATCGTTCCCGGGGACAGCCGCGAGGGTGTGGGACAGGAGCAAACTTCCTGCTTGCCGGATTGCTGGCAGCAGGGACCGACATTGATTTCAATGTGAAATGAGGCCATTGCTAATATTAAAGTTTTAAGCTGCCACGAATCTACGGCTTACCATGTCTGCCTGCAACAGAAATTCCGTTGTCCTGACAGGGTTCTCAAAAGTGCTCTGCAAAACCACAGACAGTGAATGCGAAGGCCGAGAATTCGACCTTGTGCTGAGTGCGCATGTGATAGGTGCTGTGCATGGTCCTGTTCACAGAGAAAGACTATGTTCTTTGTTCACAACTACATTTATGTTTCTGAGGAATTCACTCCCTTTTTCCCATTCCCACAGCCCCATCTGCGACTGTCTCACAACCTAGCCTGTCATCACACTCCCAGAGGCTAGGGAGGATTAGGCATAAGAAGAAGAGGACACGGGAGGACATGTTCTCCGAGCTTATAGCCTGCTCCAGAGCACAGGCAGCACAGCAGACCCAGTGGCGGGAGAACTTGTCCCAAATGCACCAAGCCAACATGGATCGGGAGGAGAGGTGGCGTCAGGAAGACCAGCAGGCGACTCAAACCCTGCTTGGACTACTGAGGGAGCAAACGGACACGCTCCGGCGCCTTGTGGATGTTCTGCAGGAACGGAGGCAGGAGGACAGAGCCCCGCTGCAGTCCATCTCTAACCGCCCTCCCCCGCCACCAAGTCCCATACTCCCTTCACCCAAAGTGCACAGAAGGAGAGGCGGCAGAGTCCCTGCTAACTCTCACTGCACCCCTGCAGAGAGCTCGAGCAGCAGAAGGCTCTCAGTCCCCAAAGTTTGACAAGTTCTTTCCTTCCCGCCTGACACAAGCCCCCGTCCAAGTTTCACTTCCCAGTCCCCTGTGTAGTTGTTAATAAAAAATATGTTTCTGTTAACTACTGTTTCCATCATGTTCTTTTGGAGGAGGGGGGGAAAGGGGGTTGGTAATTGGACAGGACAGTCACCTTTGGCAGGGTACATAGTCGGGGGCAGGCACAGCAGCAGGGCACATACATAGTGCAGTGATGCAGTGACTACTTACCCTGGTTAGTCTGGGAGGTTCTTTTCATGTTATGTGGTGGGAGGTGGGTTGCTCTGTGACTTTGTGGCACGGGAGGGCAGTTAGAGATCTGAAGCGGCGGTCCTTAGGCAGGATCACAGAGCCACACAGCAGGGGATCTGTAAGCGTCCCCCCCCGCCACAAAGTCACATAGTACCCCCATACACACAGTCCCTATCAGGAGGGGTGACAGGCTCCGTTGAAAGAACCATCCCACCGCACCGGAGCCTGTCAGTCCTTCAGTTTAGAAGCTGCATTCGCGCGACTACACTACACCCGCTCCGCACCACAGTCTGCGTCCCAGTTTTAAAAAATTCCCGCGAAAACAGTATTACAGAAAACGGTGTGCTTTAACAAAGTAGAACTATTTTTATTTTGAAACGTGTGTTGGAAGTGGGGTGAAGGCTTCTCTGTACACAAAATTAGAAAGTCACAGGTTACCCTGCTCACTCAGGAACTTTGCTTTCAAAGCCTCCCGGATGCACAGCGCTTCCCGCTGGTCTCTTCTAATCGCCCGGCTGTCTGGCTGTGAGTAATCAGCAGCCAGGCTAATTTCCTCAACCTCCCACCCCGCCATAAAGGTCTCCCCCTTGCTCTCACAGAGATTGTGGAGCACACAGCAAGCTGCTATAACAATGGGGATATTGGTTTCGCTGAGATCACAGCGAGTCATCAAGCTTCTCCATCTCCCCTTGAGACGTCCAAAAGCACACTCCACCACCATTCTGCACTTGCTCAGCCGGTAGTTGAAGAGTTCTTTTTCAGTGTCCAGGGCACCTGTATAGGGCTTCATGAGCCAGGGCATTAGCGGGTAGGCTGGGTCCCCGAGGATGACTATAGGCATCTGCACATCCCCAACAGTTATTTTGTGGTCCGGGAAGTAAATACCTTGCTGCAGCCGTCTAAACAGACCAGAGTTCCTGAAAACACGAGCGTCATGAACCTTGCCCGGCCATCCCACGTAGATGTTGGTAAAACGTCCCCTGTGGTCCACCAGTGCTTGCAGCACCATGGAAAAGTAGCCCTTTCTGTTAATGTACTGGCTGGCCTGGTGGTCCGGTGCCAGGATAGGGATGTGAGTTCCATCTATGGCCCCACCGCAGTTTGGGAATCCCATCGCTGCGAAGCCATCTATGATCGCCTCCACGTTTCCCAGGGTCACTACCTTTGGCAGCAGTACATCAACGATTGCCTTGGCTACTTGCATCACAACAACCCCCACGGTAGATTTGCCCACCCCAAACTGGCTCGCGACTGACCGGTAGCTGTCAGGCGTTGCAAGCTTCCAGAGGGCTATGGCCACTCGCTTATGGACAGTCAGGGCTGGTCGCATCCGGGTGTCATTGCGCTTCAGGGCAGGGGACAGCAACTCACAAAGTTCAAGGAAAGTTCCCTTCCGCATGCGGAAGTTTCGCAGCCACTGTGATTCATCCCAGACCTGCAGCACTATGCGGTCCCACCACTCAGTGCTTGTTTCCCGTGCCCAGAATCGCCGTTCCACGGCATCAACATGACCCATTGCCACCGTGATGTCCTCGGCGCTGGGTCCCCTGCTTTCTGAGAGGTCTGTGCTACTCTCACACTTCAGGCCATCACCGCGTTGACGTAGCCTCCTCGCCTGACTTTTCTGCATCTGCCTCAGGGCAACCTGTATGATAAGCTGCGAGGCGTTGAGAGCGGCCACAACTGCAGCGATGGTTGCAGCGGGCTCCATGCTCACAGTGCTGTGGCGTCCGCGCTGTCAATGACTTGAAAAGTGCGCGAAATGATTTCCCGCCGGCGCTTTCAGGGAGGGAGGGAGGGCGGGAGTGAGTGATGGATGGATGACGACAGTTACCCAAAAGCACCCTCGACACATTTTTTTACCCAGAAGGCATTGGTGGCTCGACCCAGAATTCCAATGGGCAGCGGGGACTGCGGGAACTGTGGGATAGCTGCCCACAGTGCACCGCTTCCAATGTCGACGCTTTCCCCGTTAGTGTGGACTCACAAAGTCGAATTACTGTCCTTAGTGTGGACACACACGTTCGACTTTGCAATATCGATTCCAAATATTCGATTTAAGTAAAATCGAACTACTCTCGTAGTGTAGACAAGGCCTAACAGATTTATTTGGGCATAAGCTTTCGTGGGTAAAAGCCTCACTTCTTCAGATGCATAGAGTGAAAGTTACAGATGCAGGCATTATATACTGACACATGGAGAGCAGGGAGTTACTTCGCAAATGGAGAACCAGTGTTGACAGGACCAATCACTTCCTTTTAGTTATTTTCCTGTTGAAAATCCCCCCCCCCCCCATTTACTCAGGGAGTGTGACGCAGGCAGTGAGCCACAGACCCTGAATAGCGAAGAATCCAAGCGAATAGTTTCATTACTGCCAACCTCACAGCGCCACATCTCAGGACTCAAGACCTCCAAAAAATGCAGAGATGGCTTAGAAAGTCATGAGATTTTTCAAAGCTAGTTTATTTTTTGTTAGTTTTATTTGCCTTCAAGAGTCACATTTTCAACTTTTCTCTGTAACCATGAAGGGTAGAAACTTGTTTTTAAAAAGCAACAGCTGAGATTCTCATGTCTTTACATGACTCCAGAAACTGGGGCTTCAAGAGAAACGTCTTGTGTTATGATATCACCAGTAATCTTCATGATGAGTTTACTGAACCCAATAGAAGGCATTAGAGATGTTATTCAAAGGAAAACTAATCATTGCAGGCGCCCTTCTAGGTGCTGAGCACCCACAACTCCCATTTGACTGCAGTGGGAGTTGAAGCTGCTGAGCACTTTGCAGGATTGGGCCCTAACTCTATTTTCTTTTTTGCTACACAACTAGAGCAGCAAGCCATGCATGCAGGACGTTCTCAATTGTAATCGCTGTAGACTGAATCCATCAAGTGCCTGGCTCAACCTGCACATGACAAATCACACCCAGATATGCTCAAAGTGAAAACAAGATGCAATTATAACGCTGTGCTTTGGATGTATGAAAAAGAGTCACACTGTAAATCGTCCAACACAAAAAGGTATTGTTCTGAAGAGCTCTGTGTAGCTTGAAAGCTTGTCTCTCTCACCAACAGAAGTTGGTCCAATAAAGATATTACCTCACCGAACTTGTCTCTCTAAGGTACTTGGGATGGCATTTCTTCCCCTACATTAAAAAAAAAAAAAAAAAAAAAAAAAAGTAAGACTGGGCACACAATGAACAGCAGATAGTTCTGCTGATGAATTTAGCACATGTGTGTGCACAAATTATCTGCAAACAGACCGGTTAAAAAAAAAATCAATTTATCATCCATCAATGTGCAAACACACATTTCAGCCTCTGGGTTCTTTGTGAGCTATTCATTTCAGTAAGCATTTTATTATTTGCTATCCTGGTGCATGATTGGTCATTTTGCTCACAAGACATTATCTCTGTTCCCTTCAGGGAAGTCAAGCTTTCAAAACGAGGGTGGCTACCCGTGGCACAAATTGGGCTTGATTTTGTACCACCAAGATCAAATTGACATTTCAGCACTGACGCCAATGGGAGTAGGGATAGACCCCTATGAAAAACCCGTAGTCAGACACAGCCATTTCCCAAACATAATTATGAACAAGAATTCATTTGCCCAAATGCTTGTGTAAAAGTGACCTCATAATCATAAACAAACTGAACTGTTATTTGTAATTTGAATGAACAGTTGTGAGCGCTATTTTGCTACAGTTGCCTAGCTCTAATCAACATTAATGCCATCAAAAGTATTTTTATTTCCGATTAGACTCTGCAGCCAAAACAAATGCAGCATCATGAATAACTGAATGTCATAAAACCATTTCTCTGCGTGACATTTGCAACAGGACTTGTTTACATGGTAACAACCAGGACCAAACACAATACAGTTACAATTTTTGCAAAGCCCCTTTTTAGAATGTACTGCAGAGTTTCAACTTTTAATAACTTGCCATTCAAATCTGCTCATTTTACCTCCAAAATTTAGCAGCCCTGCAATTCAGCTTGGAATCTGAAAGCCAAGATGTTCTGGTTTGTGCACCACCAAAAATAAAGACTCTGCAGGTGGAACCTGGCTTGCAGAACTATTGGTTAAACATGAGATCTAATAGAATCCAGCAGCTCCTTCTCCCTTAGCTGTACTGGTTCTGCAGTGTTAACAGTTTTTTAAAAAAAAGTCTAAAAGCTTAATTTTATTCTCTAAAGGAAGCGGTTGTGACCCTGAATACATACAGGGATCAGATCTGTTAAGTAAGAATGTGCCTTTAATAATTAATTAATAAATAAATAAATAAATATATATATATCTCACACAGACACAATATAAACACAAGTATCAGAGGAGTAGCCGTGTTAGTCTGGATCTGTAAAAAGCGACAAAGAGTCCTGTGGCACCTTACAGACTAACAGACGTATTGGAGCATAAGCTTTCGTGGGTGAATACTCGCTTCGTCAGATGCATGTAGACGTCATCTGACGTCTACATGCATCTGACGAAGCGAGTATTCACCCACGAAAGCTTATGCTCCAATACGTCTGTTAGTCTGTAAGGTGCCACAGGACTCTTTGTCGCAATATACACACAGTGGCTCTTTGGAGCAGAGCTTCATTTTAACCAGACAGCTGCTTGGGGCCCTGCAGACCTGCCCTAATTCTTTGCATCAGCTGAATTGTAGAGGTAGTCAACTCACAGCTCAGTCTCCACTCCAGCAGCTTGGAACATTCTATCATTTGAAACTTTTAAAACCTACACAGGACAAAGCCCCAGAAAATACATAACCTACCCTGAGGAGAGAAGCCAGTCTGCACTGGCCAAAGGGGTGGACAAAGACCCAGATCCTCAAAGGCATGGAGGGACCTAATTCCCATTGATTTCAATATGATCTGGGCCAGGATGACTATTTTCTGTCTCTAGCGCCTATGATCCTTTGAAACCTCTTAAAAGAAAAAGGAGAAATCAGCGTGGCAGAGCAATACAAGTTCAAGTTCAGGGTAGAGGAACTGAGAAGCTGAAAGGGACTATGGGTAAGGAGACACTTGTATACTATAAATTACAAAAAAATAAAGCAAGGATACATATTTCAAGGCTGTTTCTTCGTCTCGCCACTCACCAGAAGCCCTTATAGTCATTTGTCCATGATTACTTACTTCTCTATTATTCTATTTAAAACTATGTGACATGATCATCACACACTTCTTTTATTAGTAGGACTAATTTTCTCATCTCTGCCACTTTATCCTTCATATTAGAAACTTTTAAGATGGTAAAAATTGCCCATCTCACTGTTAAAGAACATTAGAATCATAGACATTAGACAAGAGAAAGACATAGGAGGATAATACAGTCCGTTCTCATTCATG
>NC_048301.1:59444097-59490898 GCF_013100865.1 Trachemys scripta elegans | reverse complement strand
GGGGGGGGTGGTTTACTTGTGTTTGTGCCGCATGTTAACCGGGAAACCGCAGCCCCCTCCTTTTACATTGAAACCCCATTTTAAATGGACAACCCAATTCATCCTTGAGATGGGAAATGCGCTGCTGTTTGCAACCTTTCCCGCATGTTAAGAAGGTTAAATAAGCCAAAACACTGTGGCCTACGATGGCTGCCTGCAAGCCGAAATATGCGACCTTGTAATGAAAGAGTGTACCCATTGTTCCCTAAAATGTGTCTTTTTTAACCACCTCTCCCTTCTCCTCCACCAGCTGCAAATGTTTCTCCTTCGCAGAGGCTCGTGAACATTAGAAAGAGAAAACGTAAGACGAGGGACGAGATGTTCACGGAGCTGCAGATGTCCTCCCACGCTGATAGAGCACAGCAGAATGCGTGGAGGCAGTCAATGTCGGAGATGAGAAAAGCCCAACATGAACGAGAGGAGAGGTGGCGGGCTGAAGACGATAGGTGGCGTCAGCTTGCAGACAGACGGCAAGAGGCAATGCTCCGTCTGCTGGAGCATCAAAGTGATATGCTCGAGCGTATGGTTGAGTTGCAGGAAAGGCAGCAGGAGCAGAGACCGCCGCTACAGCCCCTGTGTAACCAACAGCCCTCCTCCCCAAGTTCCATAGCCTCGTCACCCAGACGCCCAAGAACACGGTGGGGGGGGGGCCTCCGTCCACCCAGTCACTCCACCCCAGATGATCGCCCAAGCATCAGAAGGCTGGGCTTCAATAAGAGTTAAAGTTTTAAAATGCAGTGTGTCCTTTTCCATCCCTCCTCCCCCACCCATCCCTGCTACCTTGGCAATTATCCCCCTACCTCTGTAAGGAACTAATAAAGAATGCATGAATGTGAAAAAACAATGACTTTATTGCCTCTGCAAGCGGGAGGGGAGGGGAGGGTGGGGTGGGGTGGTTGGTTTACAGGGAAGTAGAGTGAACCGGGTCGGGGGGGGGGTTGGAGGGTTCATCAAGGAGAAACAAACAGAAGTTTCACACAGTAGCCTGGCCAGTCACAAAACTCGTTTTCAAAGCTTCTCTGATGCGCACCGCGCCCTGCTGTGCTCCTCTAACCGCCCTGGTGTCTGGCTGCGCGTAATCAGCGGCCAGGCGAGTTGCCTCAACCTCCCACCCCGCCATAAATGTCTCCCCCTTACTCTCACAGATATTGTGGAGCGCACAGCAAGCAGCAATAACAATGGGGATATTCTTTTCGCTGAGGTCTGAGCGAGTCAGTAAGCTGCGCCAGCGCGCTTTTAAACGTCCAAATGCACATTCCACCACCATTCGGCACTTGCTCAGCCTGTAGTTGAACAGGTCCTGACTCCTGTCCAGGCTGCCTGTGTATGGCTTCATGAGCCATGGCATTAAGGGGTAGGCTGGGTCCCCAAGGATCACGATAGGCATTTCAACATCCCCAATGGTCACTTTCTGGTCCGGGAAGAAAGTCCCTTCCTCCAGCTTTCGAAACAGAGCAGAGTTCCTGAAGACGCGAGCATCATGTACCTTTCCCGGCCATCCCACGTTGATGTTGGTGAAACGTCCCTTGTGATCCACCAGGGCTTGCAGCAGCATTGAAAAGTACCCCTTGCGGTTTATGTAGTCGGTGGCTTGGTGCTCCGGTGACAAGATAGGGATATGGGTTCCGTCTATGGCCCCGCCACAGTTTGGGAATCCCATTTCAGCAAAACCATCCACTATTGACTGCACGTTGCCCAGAGTCACTACCCTTGCTATCACCAGGTCTTTCATTGCCCTGGCAAATTGGATCACAGCAGCCCCCACAGTAGATTTGCCCACTCCAAATTGATTCCCGACTGACCGGTAGCTGTCTGGCGTTGCAAGCTTCCACAGGGCTATTGCCACTCGCTTCTCAACTGTGAGGGCTGCTCTCATCTTGGTATCCTGGCGTTTCAGGGCAGGGGAAAGCAAGTCACAAAGTTCCATGAAAGTGCCCTTACGCATGCGAAAGTTTCGCAGCCACTGGGAATCGTCCCATACCTGCAGCACGATGCGGTCCCACCAGTCTGTGCTTGTTTCCCGGGCCCAGAATCGGCGTTCCACGGTATCAACCTGCCCCAGTAACACCATGATTTCCACATTGCTGGGGCCTGTGCCTTGTGAGAGGTCTATGGCCATGTCAATTTCCTCATCACTCTCGTCGCCACGCTGCAATCGCCTCCTCGCCTGGTCCGGGTTTCGCCTTGGCATGTTCTGGCTCTGCATGTACTCCAGGACAATGCGCGTGGTGTTCATAGTGCTCATAATTGCCGCGGTGATCTGAGCGGGCTCCATGATCCCAGTGCTAGCTATGGCGCCTGGTCAGAAAAAAGGCGCGAAAGTAGTATCTGATGGACCAGGAGAAGGAGGGCGGGAGGGAGGGAGGGCCGAGTGACGACATGGCATACAGGTACAGGAACAGGGAGAAACACAAACAACTGTCACACAGAATGGTCCCCCCAAAGATTAAACTGGAAACCCTGGGCTTAGCAGGCCGTTGATTTCACGGAGGAAGGGGAAGCAAATGAACACAGAACAAATCTATTTTTTACATCTTAAGGTGGCAGCCGACGCTGCAGCATGAGTGACAGCCATACCAGTATGACGATGATGGGTACCAATCATAATATGCCATCATCTGCCAAAAGGCAAGGGGCTGCTGCTGTGTAGCAATGCAGCCCCACGTCTGCCAGCCCCACGTCCGCCAGCACCCAGCATCGCCCTCGGCCTCTTCTGGGTGCTTAGCAGACAATATTGGGCAATTGGCAGAAAATAGTATATTATGACTGGTAACCGTCATCATCGAAACAGTAGCATGTCTGCCCAGGTGGCCATGATTGACAGCCATACCAATACGACGACGACGGGTACCAATCATAATATACCATCGCCTGCAAGGGGCTGGTGCAATGCAGCACTACGGCTGCCAGCCCCACGGCTATCACTCATGCTACACCGTCTACCGCCAAAAGGCAGTTAGCAGCTGCTGCTGTGTAGCAATGCAGTCCCACGTCTGCCGGCACCCAGAGGACATATGGTGACGGTGAGCTCAGCTGTGCTGAGCGGGCTCCATGTTGTCTGCACAGGTAACCCAGGTAACCCAGATAAAAAGGCGCGAATCTATTGTCTGCCGTTGCTGTGACGGGGGAGGGAGGGGCCTGACGACATGTACCCAGAACCGCCCGCGACACTGTTTTGCATCATCCGGGCATTGGGATCTCAACCCAGAATTCCAAGGGGCGGCAGAGACTGCGGGAACTGTGGGATAGCTGTGGGATAGCTACCCATAGTGCAATGCTCCGGAAGTCGACGCTAGCCTCGTACTGTGGACGCGGTCTGCCGACTAGAGCACCTAGAGCATTTTATTGTGTGGACATACACAATCGGCTGTATACAACCGATTTCAATAAAACCGGCTTCTATAAATTCGAACTAATTTCGTAGTGTAGACATACCCTGAGCCAGGGAGGGAGGGAGGGATGTTCTCTTTCATCAAAACAAAGAGAAACTAACTTCAACATATATTCAGATATCAGGAATGGCAATATACAAAAACCTGTAGGAGAACAGTTCAACCTCCCTGGCCACACAATAGCAGATGTAAAGGTAGCTATTTTACAGCAAAAAAACTTCCTGACCAGACTCCCAAAAGTAACTGCTGAACTCCAGTTCATTTGCAAATTTGACACCATCAGATCAGGATTAAACAAAGACTGTGAATGGCTAGCCAACTACAGAAGCAGTTTCTCCTCCCTTGGTGTTCACACCTCAACTGCTAGCAGAGCACCTCACCCTCCCTGATTGAACTAACCAGTTATCTCCATACTGATTTATACCTGCCTCTGGAGATTTCCATTACTTGCATCTGAAGAAGTGAGGTTCTTACCCACGAAAGCTTATGCTCCCAATACTTCTGTTAGTCTTAAAGGTGCCACAGGACCCTCTATTGCTTTTTACAGATTCAGACTAACACGGCTACCCCTCTGATACTTAACTTCAACATCTCATTGAAGTTGAAGGGAATTGCAACATGTATGACCATCTTGCCCAGTTATAATTTAGTCCAATTGTAATTTTTATAGATGGAGTTATACAGATGATTTCTAGTGTGGTATCCACTATTGTTTTAATACAGAGCTGACCTCCTGGGGAGAAGCTCTGATTGACATGCTAATTAAGGCCTGCTACCAGAAAGGGGTTGAGTGCAGTAGTTAGGAAGACAAAAGGAGACTTTACTGGAAAATCTACAAGGGCTACTTTCTAGGGTGGAAGTTCCCTGGAGAGTATAAAAACACAGGACATTGAAACAGCCTTTTGGGGAAGACCCATATACATCTATCCATAGATTGGAGGAGGAAATATTGTTAAAGAAACACCAATGTATGTTTTGCACCTAAAAGCAAAGAGATTGAAATAAATATTTACTCCCAGATGCAGAAGAAGATGTTTAATGAGAAGCTATGTGTACTTTTGAGACAAAGTTAATGAGGTGATGCCTGGGGTGAAATCCTTGCCCCATTGACTTCAACAGCAAAACACCCATTGCCATCAATGGGGCCACAATTTCACCCCGGTCAGAGCCTCACAGAGGTTTTGGGGGGTCCAAAATCTGAAACTGAGGCCCCCTCACTCATCCAAAAAAATGCTATTAAGGGGAGGCTCTGGGAGGGGGGGATTGTAGAGGTACCTGCCCTGCATTCACCCCACATCTGAGGATCCTGTCCCATGGGGCTGGGCCCACTCCTCAGTGCAGGCGTTGCAACATGGCATCTGGAGTCCAGCTGCCCCACTCACATGACAGAAGGGTGGCTGAGTGGTGCTGCAACTCCCCACACCAGGTCACACCACCACTCAGTTTGGGAGACCTCTCAACTGGCAGCCTGAGGAAACTGCCCCTTTTTACCCCCTGTCCCTGCAAAAGATTTGTAATAAATTGGGCAGGTCACAGGGCTGAAATGGCACTTCCCATGTTAAAGCAAATATGTTCTCCCTGTTCTGTAATTTGCCAATACAGTCTTCTGTTCTCAGCTGAGTTGGGCAATATCAGAGAAGTTTTTTGCTGATTCTCTTGAAGGAAAGACCTCTGACCACAGGGGAAAGAGTGAGAATGGTGAATACCCCAGCTGACATCAAATGTCAATGGAATGGAGAAAGCTAACATCCATCCAGAACAGGGACACTAAAAAATACAGAGACAGGGGTCACCAGCTGTGGGCAAAGGAGGACAAGATGACCCCAAGGATACAAGGCTCCCTCAGAAGTCCTCAGAGTAGGAGTACTGAAAAATACCAAACAACTGTAAGTATTACGGTAATATCCAGGGGCTCGATCAGAACTGGGGTCCAGCTGAGCAAACACAACTGCTGTTCCCTTGCTTTCAGTGCATCCCCCTTGCTAGAGAAACTCCCATTCTGAAGAGACTTTAAAGTCAGCCTCTCTTCACCCTGACTGCCAGTGAGGCCTTTCCACAGCCACTCCCTTCTCTTTCTCCCTCATCAGTATGTATGTGCATGCAGAGTCAGGGAGGAGCAATTCAGAGTGAAGGGTACAAATCCTTCACTGTGCAAATCCTGGAGCCTAGCTGCCTAGAAAGTCAATTTCAAACAAGGTAGGTGGAGTCATCTCTTTTATTGGACCAATTTCTCTTGGTGAGAGGTAAAGCTTTTGAGTGTCCACAGAGCTCTTCTTCAGGTCTGTATAAGCTTGTGTCGTTCAACAACCATAGGTCCAATGAAAGATATGACCTCACCCATCTTGTCTTTCTAATATCCTGGGACCCACACAGCTACAACAACACTGCAAATTTCAGACAAAGCTCTTTTGCCAGTCCCATTTTTTTAAACTACTTATTGAAACTTACCTAAAAACCAGCAACATGCCCTACTTCTGCTATTCAACCCAGGAGCAATGGAAGGTTTTCTTTGCAGCCACAATGGTTAGAAACAACAACAACAACAAGTTAAAGCTTAAACTGTGCAGATGGCACTGAAATGGAGCATGTGAGTGTGTGTCCACTGGTGGAAGGGGAGCAGGTGGAGAAACAGCACATGGAATTGTTTCCCCTTCCCTCCTGCTCTTCAGTTCATCAAGACTCTGAGCTTTATTGTTTTTTGAAGATCTCGCCAAACAGTTATAACCCATTTTGTCCCAGATCTCAAAGTTAATTTGAGCTCAAAATTATATATTGCTAAGGTTAATTATTTTTAAAAGAAATCCACTTCACAAGTTAAATGGTGTGTAGCCGTACAGTACCATCCATCCCTCAGAGGCCTCTCAACAGCTCTGAGGCATGTCTGCAACATGCAATGTCGTTATGAACCTATAGCTCCTCTGGATTATTCCTTACTTGCTGTTTAATTAGGCTATTAAGATTGTCCTAACTCAAGGAGACTTGGGACCTTAGAAAAGCTTCTTCACTGCCAGAGAATCTTGTCTGTAATAAGGAGTCATTTCTTTTCTGCTGGCACCTAAAGTGAACTCACTTCCTCCTGGCCTCAGTTAAAATACTGGGTGTAAGAGCACTGGAGAGCTCTAAAAGTGATCCAACAGGGTACTGTTCATTCTGTCTACCCATATTATCCACAATCTAATTTATGTATATGTGGATGCCCCAGCAGGGTCCAACACTAATCAACTTCAAGGCTCAAACAGTGAATAGGTATTATTATTATTTGTACTACCATAATGGCTTGGAGCCCTAGTCATGGCCCAGGACCCCATAATAAACAGCATTAAAATCCAGATTTACTGGAGTGGCTAATTCACAACACACACCCTTCATTCTTGCGGGGTCACTATACCAACAGTCTCTTGAGTTCAGAGCAGATTAAATAGAGTCTCTTGCCTTTCATGCCATTTAACCCTGTAGACAGCAGCACTTTTAGCCCAGGCAGAGACTGCTCTTCCCTAGAACTTAGGGTCTCGCCTGTAGCCCTAACAAATCCTTACTTTACTACTGAGGCCCAGCTGTCACCCGCTCTTTCCAGACCTGGCAGCTTCCCATTGCAGGAGACAGGGCAGGGTAGGTATGTTTCCTTCCCTAAAAGGAAATTTAGTAAGCCTTTCTTCCCTTTGTGGGGATAGGGTGCATGCTCCCCATCATGCAATAACTTACCCAGCTTCAGAATGCCAGATTTGGAAACTTAAGCCTTTGTATTTCCACATGCGTTTTATAACGCATAAAACCTGGGGCATTCCAACAAATTTTAAGTACTAGCCATTTAACCATACTGCCCTGGAAACTCTTGATCACTATATTTTTGAGTCCTCACTCTATAATTAAACAAGAGCTAAGAGGTTAACATCCCTGATTATCTTTTTAAAATGTCTGTACAAAGCAAGCTTGTATTGGTTTGGCTCCTGTCTGCAAGTAAACACTGTCCAAAAAATACCCCCGTGGTAAATGTTGCCTTTGCAGAGAAGAGTAAGCTCTTGCACAATAAGCCAGAAAATCTAAGTTGTTGGAGTTCTTAGAATGTCTGAATTTAAAAAAAAAGGAATTGGTAAGGTTTCATTTTAATACACTTTTCACTTGTATAGTGCCTTCACTCAGGGATCTAAAGACTTTGTAAACAAGTGTTAGGCCCAAAAATAGGGAGTATAGAACATTGTTTGGCCAGTTTAGCCAAAGTTAGGCTAACAGTAGTTGCTGGGCCATTCCTATCTCTCTGTGAAACCTGAGGACATGCTTGCTTGAGCTGCAGAGAATGAGATAAGAGGAGGGGCCGCATTCTTGTACAGAAGTGCTAGGAACAGTTTGTTTGGACATATGGAAACTTGCAGTCTCCACTCCCTGTTTCTGTTCTTCATCTATTCTTAACTCCCTCCTTTCTCCTAGTTTCTGGTGCATGACAACAAAGCTGATAAGAAGTTGCTGAGGCATCACGAATTGTTTGTAGTGTCAAAGAAGATAGATATGCATGAATATTAGAAGCTTTCTAACTAATAAAGGGGGTTTGGGTTGTTTTAACTATGATGCGATGGAACTTTCTATATAACCCTACTAGTTGTTAAAACCATGTCTGGTTCTCTTTGGAGACGGGCCGCTCTCTATTGTTGTGTGCACTCTTCAATAAAGAGCTTGTGTTTGGACCTTACTGGTGTTGCCTGTCTCTCTGTGGTCAGACAACAAACTGTGCTGTCTGGGTTCGAGTCCCCAACAAATTTGGCGACTCCGCCGGGACTCGTCTGACTCTCCGGTGCGGGATCAGACTCTGAAGCAACGCAGCGCACATCCTCCGGCTTCGAGGAGCCTTGCCCGGTAACCTGATCCCTGCGTTGGCGATAAAGCGAGTCCTGTGAACCAGCTGAAGCCTGTAGAAACCCAGCAACATCCACCTACCCGTTGAGTAGGATCCAGGTCTTCGGGGTTCGAGTCCCTGGATAAGGGAAGCGATCACCAGGTATTGAGAGATAGGGGTTAGAGGCCCCGGATAGGGGTTAGAGGCCCTACAGTCTAAATGGGACAATTTGGCAGTAAATGCCCGGGGGACGCCCCGTTGTCTCTGGTACTCAGAGATTGGAAAGAAATCTCTGGAACAACCGGTTTGACTAAATCTAAGATGAGAAATTTATGCCAAATTCAATGGCCCTCCTTTACTACTCATTTGTCCCTGACTAAGGACTGGCCGAATTGCAGAACCTTTTCTGCAGACAGGATGAATTCCCTCAGGGATATTCTGGTTGACCTTAGACCAGGACAAATGGATTATTTATTTGTATGGTATAACTATAAACCAAAAGAAAAACTGCTTTCGGCCCCAGCTGGCTGTGAAAAAATATAGACAGAGGCAAACCAAAGGCAATACAAGTTACGGTGCTGAGATTACATTTGCAAAGCTTAACTGTCCAGTGAGATCCAACAGTCTGCCTTTGAGACCCTGGAGCTGGCGTGGTTTGGAGACGCTGTGAAGAAGCCACAGGCAACTGGCCTGGACTGGAATCTCTGAAAGAGACGCCGCAGGAGACCCCAGGGTGTAAAAGAACAGCCCTCCCAAGAGTGAAAGCAAGTCAGAGTTTCTGGACAAGCTGTATACAGGATAATCTCCCGTCCACCTCTCCTCCTTCTCTGGACGTTATACAAAGATGTGGCCAGTCTAGACGTACGTGTGTGTGTATGAAAGTGTGCCCACTCTCAGCCGCAGTAAGTCCGAGAACTGGAGAGGGGTTTTGCATTCCTTTCTCCACCCCGGTTGACTGGGAAGGGTGTCAGGTGGATCTATCCCAGTCGTAGCAGGACTGGGCAATACAGAAGTTGGAGAAAAGGGAAGAGTTGTGTACTTGATAACTAGAATTAAGCAATTAAGAGCATAGATCATGAACCAGGCCGCAACTCAAACTTACGCCCAGGGCAAGTTGCAAGCCTTGAGACGGGACTTCCAGGCAGAAAAGGAAGCACTGGCTAAGCAAGTACCAGTCCTTCAGTGACTTGTCAGAATGTAACCATTTGTGTTTGCATATGCTGTAACAGCAGTGTGTTTGCCACAAAAGAAAATTGAATAGTTAGACGCCAATGGGCCATGCGTTTTTGCCCAGGTGGCAAGCCTCACGAGGGAGAACTCGGGTAGCCTTGTGAGTAAGAATGTTTAAGGGAAGAGACCAGGAAGGGTGGGGGCTAGTTGAGAAGCCCACCCTCCTAGCTAAATTGATAGTGGAACAAGCTGGTGCCCATGGAAGGGAGGGTTCAGTGAGAAAAGCAGGATTGGGCCCAAGCGGGCAGTCAACAGATAGATTAGAAAACAGGTTGGAAACTTTAAGGGCATAGTGGAAGAAAAGGAGTAAGTAATTATAAGCATGGCGATTTTAAATCCCCAGGACAATAATTGGAATGGTAAAATCTGAGTTGATTGGGTGTTGTTTTGGGAGACAAGCAAGTGATTTTAAAAAAAAGAGAGAGAGTGAGAAGTTAACTCTATAGTTGCTAGAGGGAATTAAGCAGTGAAACTTGGTAAGACTGTCTGTAAGTAATCCAGGCAAGAGGTTATTTAAGTGGAATTATTCGACTATGAATAATTTAGTCAAATTTGCTGAAGAACACTCCTGCTGTGTACAATCTCTATTTTATAAGTTTGAGCTGAATTGATATTGTTTAAAGTTGCAAAACCAAGAATACTTTTGCCAGGCACAGGAAACTAGTGTTGTTTAAGGAATTTAGCATTTAATCCTTAAGGTGACTTAATGCTACAAGATTTAAAATGTTTTAAATAAAGACCAAAGGTTGTGGCTGCAGCACGGTAGTCAAAGCAGAAGAATAAAATATTTAAATTTGTTTTTGGTTAACAAAATAGCAGATAAAAGATCTGGTAAAGAGAGAGATAGGACAGTGCCCCTGGCTTTGTATGGTCGAGCTGTCACTTTGCTCTGGGTGCATGGAGATTTTGTAAACATAAAAGAAACAGTTACACCTCGTGTAGAAATTAATGTGGCTAGCGTTGTGGAAATTGAATTGTGGAGAGGATGTGCATTTTCCCCAGAACATGTGCAGTGTATATTGTAGCAGAGGTAAAAGAAATGCAAACCTACCAATATGGGTTGTGTTGTCTTTTTCAGATCACTGTGCGTTTGAAAGCAGGAGTTAGAAGTAAAAGGCAATCAAAAGTCCGGGAAAGTTAATTGTGTCCTTTTTTTTAAAGTAAGAATCTTTAAGCTGTGGATAGCTTTGGATCTGGAAGCAAGCCAGAAAGCATCTGTATTAATGCAAATGATCTAACTAATAAGGTAGAAGCCACTGAAACCTGGGCTGCCTATAAAACAAATACAAGGAAATATGGGGTAATTCCTCTGTTTTGCCTGAAATCAACAAGAGTATGTGTATATAAAGGAAATATTTTAAGCAAATAATGTCTTTCAAATCATCAGAGAAAATGGATGCCAGCTGAACAGCATTCAACGTACCATGCATTCACTGGTACAATAGGAATTATTTTTGTGTTCTATGTCCTGTCTTGTGGTGTTTGTCTTGTGGCCAAAATTGTGTTTGTTGTGTTTAATATTTTCATAAGACAGTCTAGTTCAAAATTAAATAAAAGGGTTAAATAAAAAAGCAGATGCTTGTTTTACTCAACTTGAAATACAAAGTGTTTGGATAAATCAGGAAAAATGTGATATACTAAAGTCTAATACATTTGCTTAAGTAAAAAAAAAAAATAGAAACTTCATTGGTCAGATCTTTTAACTGAAAAAAAAAAGTTAACATTTCCTACTGGCCTCTCAGGGAGGAACATGTGCACTAATTGGGCAAGAATGCTGCGTATATGTTCCTGATGTTTATAACGCCACCTGGGACAGAGCAAACCACCTCATAAAAGTAGCAAAGGACCATGGAGGGGAGCGGGTTGAATCCTGGTGGAGTAACCTGTTCAATTGGATTCCAAACATAGGTAGTTGGCTCCATAATGTACTCTGAAGCTCCATTGTAATTATATGTGGCCTGCTAGCTTTGTATGTTATGATAAAGGTTGGATGTTGGATGGGTACCAAGCTGTGTTCTGTCCAAAAGGAATCAACTCCAAGCTGACCACTCATAGCAGCTAGTTGTCCCAGGAGTCCCTCCAGTTTGCAGAGCTTCCAACACCCAGGGAAGAAACCTGGGGCTGGGTCTGACACAGCCCCGGATGCCATGGAGGGGAAGAGGAAGTCCCATGTGCCCCAGCCCAGCCAGAACTAGCAGTTGAGCCTGGCCCTGGGTAGGAGCCACCAGTCGGGTTTCCTCCAGTCCCGCCCCCTGCCCCACAGTGATTTACCTCTCTGCCGGCTGCCCTCAGCACCCAAAATATACTGCTGGGGAGGGTCACATGACTGCTCTTGTGGCTTCCCTTTGCTTCCCCGTCAGAAAGTCATTTTTCAGCAGGAAAGGAAAGAAATCTGTGGGGGGGACATAAACTTTGCATATGCGCAATGGCGCAGAATTCCCCCAGGAGTAAAAGAGAATGAAGTGAAGACCTAATTTTCCCCCATGTAAAAAAATCAAGCAGAAATATTAACTATTTGAAACAAAATCTGAGGTTATCTTTGTACATAATAAAGGTCAAAGCCAAATAGTTTCTGACGTTGCTTTGGAGTTCACCTTTAACTACCGAGGGGGAGAAGCTCCCCCTTTTAGTGACTCCTTCCCTAAGCCTGAAGTTGGTAAGATGATTCCCCTCCTGGGAGCCCAGTAGGCTCCCTCTGTTGGCCTCATGGACATCCCCTTTTGGTGTCTCATCATACCTCCTTCTTTGCTTGAGCTGAGAAAAGACAGAATTATTTGGCTGAATACAAATGGCTTAATATTGCTGACAAAGCAAGTAACACAGAGACTTTGCAAAAGCCACTTCTAAATCACACTCTAGTCAAAGCACAAGACATATACAGATTCATGGAAAAATAACAAACACCTGCACACAAAACACTCCCTCAGTTTCCTCATCCCTCCCGAGAGCCCTTTGGGTCTTAGTGTCCTTCAGGGAGTCCAGGATCTCTCTGCACTATTTCTCCTCCAGTCCAACCTTCTCTCCTGCTTCAGGTCTCCCCTTGCTAGAGAGAGAACAGCCATTTCTAACACAATCTCTCTTCCTGTCCATCCACTGGGGTTTTTCCATGCTCTAGTCCTCTGCAGTCTGCCTCCCCCAAACCCTCTGTGTTCATTACAGCAGGTATGTATCATTAGTACATCAACAGCCTTTGGCTGGTAGTTCCCATTGACCTGTTAGAGCAAGATTATTCAATTACTGATAGTCTCTGATTCTGGGACAGACACCTAGACCCCAGACCGCCCATCCTTACCACAAGAGAGATAATGCAGTCTGGCATGACAATATATAATAAAAGATACTAGGCATAATTTTACAGAGAGTTCATAAAATCAAACTGGGATTCATAAATTCACATAGACAGATTCCAACACTGCCACAGGCCTATTTATCTAAAGGAAAAGAATAAAAAGTCTCCCCCGCTCCCTCCGCCCCAAAAGCATGAATCTACTACACACAAAAGAATCAGCTTGCATTTTAGTAATGTAGGCAGTTAATCTAAGCATGAAAATTCAACTTTATTACTTACATACTTGTCATCAACCAAGTATGAGCCAATGTCAGAGAAATGACACACACAGTTCCCACGTGGATAAAAGCAACAGTCAAAAAGCCTGCTAATGGAACGTGAATCTGCTGAACTGAAGAGAATTTTGTGGTAATGCTGTCTCAATATCCAAGCTTCCAAATTTCAAGGAACTGAAAATCAATGACTTCTCTGGACAAATGGTGTCAAGAGCAACCCATATAATGTATGTAGGTATTTTTAAAGAATCCACCTAGGCACTGTAGAATTTAGCTATTGAGTTCAAATGCAGAAAAGAAAGAAGTAGAAGCAGACCTAAACCACAACCTAAATACCAATACTCCTGAATGTTGAGTTTGGCTTGAAGCCATTAGATCTGAACTCACTCATATGAGTCTGGGGCAGGATTGGATCCAAAACTGGAAGGCAGCTGCTTTCCTGATCTAGTTCAAATGCAACCCTAAGATGGCAGAAATCTCAGAAAAAGAAACTAATCTCATGAGATTTCTTCCATTTGAGCCAAAATCTTGGGTAAACAATTAATTAACTCCTAACCTAATCTCTGAATCCTACCTCTTCTTGGTGTCGAACCTGAACTCTGAACCTTACTATGAAACATTATCTGTTTCTGGATCCAAACATTACCCTCTTGGTCCACTTCCAGACCTAAGGGAAACATTGGAAAAAATGTCCCCCATTGTGAAGTGTAGGCATGATTCATGGATAATAGTTTGTGTCCTATTCTGTTGGGTCTCCAATTACTATGAGCTCCTTAAATAAGGCACTGAGACTCAATAGTGAGGTACGTAACAACAAGCTTTACTAATCAGGTCTGCTCTGTTTGGGTACCTACACAGCATTGGCTAACCTCCTATATATAATAGGCTCAGTATAAATGAAGGATTTTTTAGGGATATGGTTCTATGGTTGTTCCAAAGTCCTGTAGCACACATCCCCGGACATTACATCAGCTGTGAAAAAACAAATATAATTAAAAGCCGGGGAAAATGTTCCACATCAAATCCACACTTCATAACAGTCATACAACAGCAAGGAAGTGAAGGGATGATGTTTTAATTCCTTGTGCAGACATTAAATACCTTCTCTGTGGCACTGCTTTCTTCTTCTGTGCGCCAGCAATCTTTACTCCATTTAGATACTGAGTCATGGCTAGAAGCCAACAAGGCAACTGGCAGCATTAATGCATTTACTTCAGCACACTGACTAGCAAGGAAATTATTTATTAAAAGCAATAGGAAAAAACCCACAGGAAACAGGAAAAATATGATACACATACAGAAGAGCTCAACTGTTTAGGCCAAGGGAAACATTTTAACCTCTTCACTTTCCATGGCCAGCCTTTAGAGTGATAGAAGCAATCAAGACACTGAAAAATAGGTGATCCCAAATGATTATATTTTAGAGGGGCGCCAGGTTCTGGCTTACTCGGGGCTCTCTTTGACCAAAGGTTGGCCCTGCTACCCTGGTTGTGTTTAAATAGAATTTACTTTCGAACAAACCACTAAAACCTTATTTTTTCCACATGCTTTAAAGAAAAGGTCACTGTCAGATATTTTTTGCTAGTAATTTAGTTATTGTTACACAAGGTTTTATAAAACCAAATTTCAATAGAAATGTTTTAATTTTTTAAAAGAATCAATGATTTTTTTTTTTTTAAATCTCCTGCAGTAGTGGAAACTCAGACAAATATCACTGTGCTAGTGTATGAGAATGAGGAAGTGAAAATGATTTAAAGGAAAAGGGCACTAGTCTAGTTTTATTGCCCCAAACAAATGAAATAATGATAACAATACAATCAAGTAAGCAGTACAATTGCTTAAAATTAAACTCAATATCTGACTTTTTTCCAGTTGTACTAATGTAAGGTGCCATTCTTAACACAGGTAAGGCATTAAAAAAATGTATACCTGATAACAAACCATAACTATCTAAACAACAGAATATGAGGGAAATGGTCAGTTATACCTACTTCTCAGAGAATGTCTCATTTCAGTACATCACTAGACAACATATCACAGTAGAGAACAAAAAAAGTTTCAGTGGTCATTTTTAATATAGAAATGCTCAGAGATCTAATGTTTACATCACTTCAACTACCTGAATCAAGGATCCTTTTCCATTTGTCATTAAACATCTCAATCAGTTGAGGATGATATGAAACTCATTTCATAAGGAGGAGTTCCTGAATCAGGCTTCTCCGCGTGGCCAAGTAATCTTTAATATAAAGGATGAAACAACAGAAACTTTCAGACAACCTGGAATCAGAACCAGGCAATTATTAAATGCCCTTTCCCTGTTTGGTGCATGCGGAATAAAGAGAAGACTCCAGGTCTGTATGTAGACCAGCCACCTTGACTATAGAAAATTTTCTGAAGAGCTAAGATACCACAGTGATTACTAGATGCATGGATGGACAGATAGATATTCTTTGTGTATTTTCACGTCATCCTTAGGAATACCTTTCTTCTATGCTTGTGTCAGCAGTGTTACACAGAAGGGCTAGGGTAACAATATTTCACCTAAATAAATTTGATTCCAAATAATTTGGTTCTCCTCCTGCTGGTCTGATTCAGTTTATTATAAAGTAATATACAATGATTAACCAGCCTACAGATATCACCAGATTGTCTCTGATCCAACAAAACCTATTACTGGAAAAGTACAGGCCTTGAAACTGAACAAAATTGCAAAAATATGTTAGGCTGATAAGTGACCTTTAAAAATTTCCCCTCCTTGCTGCTGTTTCCTCATTTCTACCAGGAGGAACAAAGCCCAAGAGGACTGGATAGTTCAATGACCTCGTAAGGGGATATAAGCTTTCTTCCACTAGGACCCTCACTAGTTGGAAAGCATCCCGGGTCAGTAGTGAGCTGCGATGGCAAGTTATCACCTAATGGTTGTTCAGTAATCTGTATGAAATTAATTTGGTGGTCTCTGTCTTATTCTGAGTAAACAAATGTCCCTATCATTAAACCACCACCACCATCAGAACTGATACTACTCACCATTCTTGTTGGCAGTCTTAACAAAGAGCCCAAGGACTGAAGTGCATGGAGACTGAACTATTCTCTCACACCTAGAAGTGTTCTCAATGACAAAGTTAAAGAGTGTGGGCACAATGATGTGGGGAAGCCTATACTGCCTATGGCTGTTCTATGGAGTAAGAGATAGCATTTGTCTTCAAGACTGTCAATATGATACCTTACCTGAGCATCATATTTTCTAAAAGTTTGATTAAAACATCCGTAAAAATACCTCAGAACTTTCATATTTAATAGCAGCAAAGCATTGGTCTATGGACAGATGTGAGGAACAAGGCTCCTAAACTTAAGTTTCAGATGATATCAACAATTCACTTCATTACTCAAAGGACCAGGGAGATATTGATGACCATATGGTGGAGATGGAACATTTACTCTCTGGTGGAGAAAAAAAGCGACAAGCAGAAAGACTGTTTTTGCGTCTTGCATCTGTGGCACTGAAGAGACCTTTGTGCTAAGTACTGCTACAGGGCTTCACATTGCAACTGGCAAGCTTAAGTGGTTTTGGAAGTTAATAAACCTTGTGTGGACATATGGATCAATAAAATCCTCACACATCACTGATTGTACAATATTACAGACCGAAATTTGGAGTTCAGACATGCATATGATAGAAATATTGTTATTTATACTGGGCTTTGTTACTGGGCTTGAGAGGAAAGAAGAATGTAAAGTTAAGACATCATTAAATCCCAATTCATCACCTAAACCTGACCAAAAAGGTAGTGAAGGCAAGATAACTTAATTTGCTCCTTCTAAGCTGTTGTTAGCCAAGTCCTGACTGTGTGAAATATTTGGGTGTACTGGTAAAAAGTAACTAATGGCATACTAAAACAAAGTAACATTCTGACAACCTAGGGAGTCCCTTTCAGCAGCACTCCTCAATAATGAGCTAGGATTAATACTAATGGAATGTTTCTACATATTTTTCATCATCATGACAAATCCCAAAGGAACATGGCATCCTTGCAAACTGAGCCCCACCTGGATTGCGCCACTGAAGCTTTTGAAACCCACATGATCAACGGCTGTGTAGCAACTTTTTTTGGTACCCAACACTTCTGAATTCATTGGTCTTCCATTCTAATAATATGTCCATACCCAGAAAGCCGCCAAAACTGAACCAGTGCTGATGAAGGCAGTTGCTTAGCTCGGGTTTGAATATCCTCATTTCTTATCTTGTCCTATCACTTGATATGGGCAGATGGGGAAGATGACAAGAACCAAAAACATCAGTGCAGGTTCTTCAGCCCTTCACAGTACCCAAGTTTCCCTTCTGTGCAATAGAGTTGGTATGACTATGGTTCTATAGATCCGCAGCTTGGTAGCAAACTTGATGTCACAACGCCCCCACAGAGGCCACTTAAAGGGCCCGAAACATGGCAGCAGCTGCTGATACATGAGTGTCTGCATCCTTTGAGTATCCTTTAGCATTATCTATGAAACTGCCAAAATATTTGATACTTGCCACCTGCTTGATGTCCCACCTGGACAGGTTAATATAGAGGTGATTGTAATTTGGAGCTGGAGTCTGCTTGATGATAATGGCCAGAGACTTATTTTTATCCAGATTAATTACCACACCAATGCGTACATCTTCTTGCCCAACCAGATTGGCCATCAGCTGCAGAGATTCAGCAAACTGAACCAACAAGACAATGTCATTAGCATATTTGAGATCTCAAAGCAGAATGTTCAGCTCAGCACCACCGATAGCTGCATCCTTAAGTTTATCTACCAACCAATCAGCACAGATATTGAACAATGATGGCAACAGAACACAGCCTTACCAAACTCCCATGGAGACAGGAACCCAGGCTGTATAACTGCCGTTGACTTGAATGCAGCTTTCCATTCCATTATAGAGCTCCTCTGCCTATGACACTATTCCAGGCACCCTATCAGATCTTAGATCATCATTGCCAACTCAGTGCTGGGGCCTCAGCCTTTCAAATGTCAACCATGGATCAGGGAAGAGACACTTACAGCAGAGGCACCTAAGAAACCTGCAAGGCTACAATCTGCGTCTTCAACAAAATATTTCTTGAGAGCAAAAGTAAAGGCTGAACAGGTTTGACTTCGGAACATTGTCAAGTCATTGTGTAAAAAAGATAAGGAATCCTGGTGGTCAACTCAGGCAGTCAGTTCAGAACAGGCTGCCACTAGGCACGATCTCTGCAGTCCCTAGCCATCTTTGCAGTGTTGGCAAGGAAGATGGAACCAACTTGATCATTAAAGAATCGGGATGGCAGCATCAGCCAGAGTCTGCAAGATCAGCTGCATCAATGGGAAGATCCTCTCAAGATGCTCTTCCATTGTCCATTGACTGCAGTCGCTCTTCCATATGAAGAGGGCAGGAAGTTCCAGAAGAGCAACTATCCTTCAAACAAGGAGAGAACAGGATCGCAGTCCATAAGCAGAAGTCTGGGCAAGCATCAGGGGTTTGTAACATTACCACAGAGTTGCTGAAGACAGATGATGGTATTGTAGTACCATGGTTGCATAGATTCTTCCAGATGATCTGGCATACTAATATCAACCCTGATGACTGGAAGAAGAAGGGGGTTATTCATCCTCTGTCCAAAAAGAGTGATAAGGCCAAATTAGCATCATGCTTCTATAGTTGCTACTTGTCAATCCCAGGGGAAATCTTTGCTTTCGTATTAATGTCCCAAGTCAATGATGCACTTTGTGGCAAAGGCCAGGATACTCAGTGCAGCTTTAGACTAGGTCATTCCACTGTCAATCAGATTTTTACCTTGAGACAGCTTTTTCAGAAGACGGCTGAATTTAATAGGTTGTGCAGAGCACTTTTTGTACACTTCCATCAGGTCTTTGATTCAGTGCCTTGAGCAAGTTTGTGGGATCTGATGAGTTTATTTGGCATCCCTGGTGTTATACTATTTCCCAGTAATAGTGGCCAGGTCCTTTACCTGGCTTTCAGTATCAGTTAAACCCTTCTCTCACCGTCCTCTGAGTTAAAGAACTAAAGAAAGACAGAGAATGTCGTGCTTCGAAAACAGAAGAAATAGTTTAATTGGGATAATTAACAAAAACAGGGAAAAGGGAAGAATAAATGCATAAAACCTTAAAACAACAACAATTGTGATTGCCCCCAAAGTAGGCTTAAAGCCCAGGCCCAATACTAACCTTTGGCCTAAATAACCTAAATAAAACAAACTAACAAAAAGGCGCCCCAGAACTGTTTCACGTCAGGTGATGGCCTGGAATCAGATGTGGCTGGTAAGTACCTGCTTCAGTTGCTAGGGATCACAGGACTCTGGTCCTTCGACTGCCGGACCCGGACTGGCATGGCCAGAAGCAGGAGGAGCACAGAGCCTTCGTGGATGACTGGACCCAGGAACCGCAACAGCTGGAACCAGGTAAGACTCGATGCTAGAAGCCTTTTAATCATTGGAAGGATCAGGAACCAACGAAGGATGTCCTCGACACAGACCTAACAGGTACTCCGCTGCTTCTCTAACCTGACGTCCGTGTGCGCAACCCTTATACAGTCTGTGAGCGTGCAAAAATTCTAAGCAGTCAGTTGAGCTAGTTCCATGGGTGACCATTTATTCCTGGAGTTCCTTCATTAAACAATTGCATTAAGCACCTCATTAACAACAAACACTAATTTACCCATTACAATTATGCATATATTAAAACACAAACATATAAACTGGTAAACCACATTACACTGGGAAGATAGTGTCTACTTATCTTGGAATACTTCCATATGCAAAACATGCAAACTTCTCAGAGGGCAGTCAGGACTGGGGCATGCGGCTCGCCAGGGTAAGCAACCTGGCGGGCTGGGCTGGTTTGTTTACCAGCTGTGTCCGCAGGTTCGGCCGATTGCAGCTCCCAATGGCTGCAGTTTGCCATCCCAGGCCAATGGGGGCGGCGGGAAGCGGCACGGGCCGAGGGAGGTGCTGGCCACCGCTTCCCGCTGACCCATTGGCCCAGAGTGGAGAACCGCAGCCAGTGGGAGCTGTGATCGGCCAAACCTGCAGATGCGGCAGGTAAACAAACCGGCCCAGGCCGCCAGGGTGTTTACCCTGGCGAGCCGCATGCCAAAGGTTGCCGACCCCTGTAGTAGACAGATGGAAACACACCACAACTTCCTGCTCTTTTAGGATGAGAAGATGCCTCCATAATTTTAGGATAGATTTGGAACATGAATTTGCAACTCCACAAGCAATCTCTTGTGATTAGATTATGGTGACAGTATAGGCGGTTTACAATCTTTCCATCTCTCACGCACCATTGATTTCTTCAACCTATTTTTCGAAGATTTTTAAAAACCATCCCTGCTGAAACTCACTTTCTCCATAGTATCCCTGGTCCAGCTACAACCATCTAGATGTTCAAATCTGGCCAAGTCAATGAGAACAAAGACTTCCAGGAGATTCCTATTCCTACTCATTTCCCAGTGCAAGCTGCACTGGATGTGTTTGTAAAAAGAACTGGAGTACTTGTGGCACCTTAGAGACTAACAAATTTATTAGAGCATAAGCTTTCGTGGACTACAGCCCACTTCTTCGGATGCATACAGAGTGGAATAAATATTGAGGATATATATATACACACATACAGAGAGCATAAACAGGTGGGAGTTGTCTTACCAACTCTGAGAGGCCAATTAAGCCAATTTGTCCTCACCCACAACTATTTCACATTTGGGAACAATATATACCTTCAAGTCAGCGGCACTGCTATGGGTACCTGCATGGCCCCACAATATGCCAACATTTTTATGGCTGACTTAGAACAACTCTTCCTTAGCTCTCGTCCCCTAACGCCCCTACTCTACTTGCGCTACATTGATGACATCTTCATCATCTGGACCCATGGAAAAGAAGCCCTTGAGGAATTTCACCATGATTTCAATAATTTCCATCCCACCATCAACCTCAGCCTAGATCAATCCACACAAGCGGTCCATTTCCTGGACACTACTGTGCTAATAAGCGATGGTCACATAAATACCACCCTATACCGGAAACCTACTCACCACTACACTTACCTACATGCCTCCAGCTTCCATCCAGAACACACCACACAATCCATTGTCTACAGCCAAGCTCTAAGATATAACCGCATTTGCTCCAATCCCTCAGATAGAGACAAGCACCTACAAGATCTCTATCAAGCATTCTTAAAACTACAATACCCACCTGCTGAAGTGAAAAAACAGATTGAGAGAGCCAGACAAGTACCCAGAAGTCACCTCCTACAAGACAGGCCCAACAAAGAAAATAACAGAACACCACTAGCTGTCACCTTCAGCCCCCAACTAAAACCTCTCCAGCGCATCATCAGAGATCTACAACCTATCCTGAAAGACGATCCTTTACTCTCACAGATCTTGGGAGACAGATCTGTCCTCGCTTACAGACAACCCCCGAACCTAAAGCAAATACTCACAAGCAACCACACATCAATGAACAAAACCACTGACCCAGGAACCTATCCTTGTAACAAAGCCCGATGCCAACTCTGTCCACATATCTATTCAAGTGACATCATCATAGGACCTAATCACATCAGCCATACCATCAGGGGCTCGTTCACCTGCACATCTACCAATGTGATATATGCCATCATGTGCCAGCAATGCCCCTCTGCCATGTACATTGGCCAAACCGGACAGTCTCTCCGCAAAAGAATTAATGGACACAAATCTGACATCAGGAATCATAATACTCAAAAAACAGTGGGAGAACACTTTAACCTGTCTGGTCATTCAATGACAGACCTGCGGGTGGCTATATTACAACAGAAAAACTTCAAAAACAGACTCCAACGAGAGACTGCTGAGCTGGAATTGATATGCAAACTAGAAACAATCAACTCAAGATTGAATAAGGACTGGGAATGGCTGAGCCATTACAAACATTGAATCTATCTCCCCTTGTAAGTATTCTCACACTTCTTATCAAACTGTCTGTACTGGGCTAGCTTGATTATCACTTCAAAAGTTTTTTTTCTCTTATTTAATTGGCCTCTCAGAGTTGGTAAGACAACTCCCACCTGTTTATGCTCTCTGTATGTGTGTATATATATATATCCTCAATATTTATTCCACTCTGAATGCATCCGAAGAAGTGGGCTGTAGTCCACAAAAGCTTATGCTCTAATAAATGTTAGTCTCTAAGGTGCCACAAGTACTCCTGTTCTTTTTACGGATACAGACTAACACGGCTGCTACTCTGAAACCTGGATGTGTTTGGAACTTGGAACAATTTAGAACTTGCATCAGCATTTAGAACTTGTGCTGTGTGCTGAAGGTGTGTCAAAATGCATGGTTGGCACCAAATCCCATTTTAGAATGTGTAAACACATCCTCTGGTTTTCCTGCCTCTAGAGTACACTTTAAGACCAAACAGTTCTGTCTGCAGGCACAAATGGAATTTCACTAGTTGTCAGGTTTCAGAGTAGCAGCCGTGTTAGTCTGTATCCGCAAAAAGAAGAACAGGAGTACTTGTGGCACCTTAGAGACTAACAAATTTAAATTGTAAGTATGCTCACACTTCTTATCAAACTGTCTGTACTGGGCTATCTTGATTATCACTTCAAAAGTTTTTTTTCTCTTAATTAATTGGCCTCTCAGAGTTGGTAAGACAACTCCCACCTGTTTATGCTCTCTGTATGTGTGTATATATATCTCCTCAATATATGTTCCATTCTATATGCATCCGAAGAAGTGGGCTGTAGTCCACGAAAGCTTATGCTCTAATAAATTTGTTAGTCTCTAAGGTGCCACAAGTACTCCTGTTCTTCTTTTCACTAGTTGTCAGTGACTTCACAATTCCTTGTCCTCACAAGGGGCCCCATTCTCCACTTACTTACACCAGTTTTACAATGGTACTGTATAATAACTCTTTTCAGAGTAGCAGCCGTGTTAGTCTGTATCCGCAAAAAGAACAGGAGTACTTGTGGCACCTTAGAGACTAACAAATGTATTAGAGCATAAGCTTTCGTGGACTACAGCCCACTTCTTCGGATGCATACATACATATAATAACTCTGTTGACTTCAATGAAGTTAAAGCCCAATTCAGTACCCATTGAAGAAAATGAAAAGACTCTGATTGACTTCAGTGAGTGTTAGATCAGAATTTTATTCCCAATTTAGATCCTGATCCTGCAAGCTGGCCGCACAAGGATCTGCTTATGCAAAGCAATTTGCAGGATCAAGAACTAAAACTGGTGTAAGGGGAGAATCAGGCCAAAGGTCTGTAGGATGGCATGTCACGCTCAATTCATGCTCCGCACCCATAGCTAGCTGATGTTCTAGAGATAGCTGAGTTCAGTACCAGTCATAAAAACTAGTGAAAATCTGGCAACTATGTTGCACAACTTCTCTTTTCTCTCCTCTTGACTCTTGTGTTATGAGACTCTGATTAATGCTTATTATAGCTAGAGGGGGTACAGCATATTCAAGTTGTTGATGCAGAAATTCCCCTTCCCTTACTGCAAAAAGTGGAACTGCAGCGCTGCAGAATTCAAGGGGCCATGTTCATACTTTCGTTACATTTCATTGCTGAGATAGACTGGTTCTTGACAAGAAATCGGTTTAGGCTTGTCCTTACTGCAGGGTCTTTTCTGATCTGAGCAATTTCTTTCCCACTCGTCTCTCTAGTGTCTTGTTACTTAATCTGTCTCTTTTTAAAAATATCTGTCTAATTATTCTACTAAGAAAAGTTTTTGTAGATTGTAAGATCTTTAGGGCAGATGAAAGCTGTTTCTTTTTGTGTATTGTGCAACACTAAGTACACTGTTCAGGTTAAACAAAGAAATAATTAGTAATAGAAATGATAGCTTTTTATTGTGCTTGATGAGTGCAAGGAGTGAGGTAGGAGGAAGAAAAAGAAACAAACACCACTACTGAAAGTAATGAGGAGCAACCAGCTATTTAATCCTGCCAATTTAGAACAGTGCCAGAAAGAAGAAACATTTAAAACAAACTGAACACACTAAAGCAGTTAGTGGCTAATTGGTTATGTCCTCTCCCTTTGGAACTTAGCTGGTGACAGTTTTACTTCTATTAGCACCAAAGCCCCCCTTGTTACTTGCATCCTCCACAGCTTTAGTCTTTCCAGGTTTGCCTGCAGCTTAATTTTAGCCTCCTCTGTGTTTGCTACCCCTACTATTTTGATATCATTTACAACATTTGATCATGATTTAATTTGCAGCAAAGAAACACCTGACAAAAAAAAGCCATGGAGCAGGCAGAAGGAGCTTAAATGGAAAAAAGGGGATTGATAACATGCACAGGAACAAACGCACAGGAGATTGAGATTCAAAGAAAAGCAAAACACTGATCCTTCTGTGGGCAGAAACCAAATCTTGTCCAGAGAGGGGAAGCTGCAGCCAACAAGCATTTTAAACCTTTAAAACTATTTTAAATTAATTTTTTAGTAAAAAGCAAAAAGCCAAACAAGAGAACATTTTTGTGATAATCCCCCAGCCTTCATAGATGTAGGTATAGAATGGGGGGGGGAGAGGAAGAGTAAGTTCCATCCAGTGTATTCAATTACATAAATTCAGAGATCAAAATTAATTACACTTGCTTTCTCCATCATTTACACCCATTTTACAAAAACTCCTGACTAATATCTGCTGCCTTTATCTGAGGAATGATCCAGACATTTCTAGAAGTTTTGATAAATTCCAACACCAAGATCCAGATTCTATCGTCCATCACGTTTGTGCATTCCCACTGAAATCAATGGAGCGTCTCAGGAATAACTACAAAAACAACAAGGAGTCTGGTGGCTCTGGTGGCTAACTAACAGATAGTTAGTCTTTAAGGTGCCACCAGACTCCTTGTTGTTTTTGTAGATACAGACTAACATGGCTACCCCCGGATACTTGACATCAGGAATAACTAAGGTTACAACTTAACCACATCTGTGAGAGCCAAGCTGATTGAAGGATGTGGATATGACAGGCAAACAAATAGGGTAAAGAAAAACAGAGTAGATTTAGAGGGAGGGACTACAGCTAGTATTTTGAAATATATGTATACATTGCAGGGCCGGCTCCAGGCATCAGCGGAACAAGCACGTGCCTGGGGCTGCACATGCTAAGGGGCGGCATTCCTTACATTCCTGGGGCGGCAGAGTCCGGGCAGCTTTTTTTTTGTGTGGGGGGGGTGCACTTTGGCAGTTCGGGCGGTGGCAGTCCGAGTGGTTTTTTATTGTTTTTTACGCTTCGGCAGTTCGGGTGGCAGCAGTCTGAGCCACTTCTTTTGTTTTTGCTTGGGGCAGCAAAAATGGTAGAGCCGGCCCTGATGTATTGGTCACTGTTGTCACCCAGCCAAGGTGGAATTCAATTCAAAGTGGAATTCAATTGAAGTCAATGGGCGTTTTGCCTTTGATTTCAGCATAGGCAGATTTCACCCATAAAATGTCAAAATATAGAAAGCTCTTAGGTCACTTAGTTAATTTCCTGTGCAGGCTTGTTCCTCACAGTATATATCCTAGTGCTTTTGTCCAGGCTTGCTTGCTTGAAATGTGGGCTGATACCACTTCCCTTGGACGGCCTTATAGGCCACACTGCTAGGAGACATGCCATATATGTACAGTGAATATTAACACATCTTGTGCATCTAGCTACAGAGGTGGCAGGTCAGGCCAGTTTGTTTATCTGCTGCGTCGGCAGGTTTGGCCGATCGCGGCTCCCACTGGCCGCAGTTCGCCGCTCCAGGCCAATGGGGGAGGCGGGAAGCCGCGGCCAGCACATCCCTCACCCGTGCCGCTTCCCACAGCCCCCATTGGCTTGGGACGGCGAACTGCAGCCAGTGGGAGCCGCAAACGGCCGAACCTGCCGATGCGGCAGGTAAACAAACTGGCCCGGCCTGCCGGGGTGCTTACCCTGGCGAGCCACGTGCCAGAGGTTGCCGACCCCTGTGTTATATGTTTGTATAGTGCCTAGCACAATGGGGCACTGCTGCTATTGTAATACAAATAAATAATAAGAACAACAACAATCCATGACTAAAAGAAAAGCACCAAGCCACAGAATAATGTATATATAAATTGTATTAAAAATGCAGCTACTATATTAACTGTCATGAACAAATTTGAACATTATCATCCACACTTTTAAAGTTGAATCATAATTCTTACATATAAATAGCTATGAAAATGTCATGCACATATAAAAAGCAGAACTGAGCATTTACTAACAGTAGAGTCAAATGCAGCTGCATAAAGCATTTTTTCTTGTTTTTTCTCCATAGGCTGTAAATAACCACTATAAGCTATTTTCTAAATTTTGTTACAAGGGCTGAGAAGCTCTTGATTTTAATAACTTTTTAAAAAAAGAGGGACAAAAGAAGAATTTGTTAGTAATAAATACATTGCTGCACCAAATGTTAGTTTCGCTATGTAAGTAATTGGTACTCTCAGATCTTTAATCACACAAAATAAAATGAACAGTGTATTGTCTTTGAATTAACATCTTGTATCAAGAGGAACACATTAACTTTTTCTATGAATACGACATTGGTTCAATACTGAAATAAAATACTCCACAACCCAGGCACTGCTACATTACAGAACAAGAACTGACTTGTTAGCTTTAGATGCACTCAACAAGTGTGAAGATTATGGATACTCAGGCCTAGTTTACAAAAGACTTTTCTCTCAAAATTTCCCATCACTGCTTCCACCAGTTCAACCTAGGAACTATCCTGCAGTAACTCTTTAAAAAACAGCTAATACTGTTGATGCTGTGGGTAATTCTGCCCCAGAAAATGTAACCTGGATCACAAAAACAGAACAATGTTTTGTGCTTAAAATATATCCATTCCCTGATTCTTTTGCATATATTCACTGTCTTGTGCTGTAGAGAGAAGTTTTTAAAAAACAGATATATAAAAGCTATTGTGCTTAACTCAGCGGCACACAGACATAGTAAAATTGGAACAATACAAAGGTAAAAGATATTCTAGTTGTAAAGGCTATATATCATATGATATCTTAAAAGGTTTAAAAAGTATAAAATTAGGAAACGTGCATAGGACACACATTACTTCACAGGCTTCATCTACACTAGAAAAGTGTAGCTTTTGCCAGTGTAGCTATACCAGCAAACCCTCCTAGTGTAGCCGCAGTTTATGCTGGCATAAAAGTATTTTTGCCAGTAGAATTTATACAGGTTATTGAGTGAAATAATCTACACCAGCAAAAGTACTTTTATGCCACTACAACTGTTTACACTTGAGCTTCTGCCAGTATGAAAATGTTGCACATTATTCTATCAGCATAAGTTTCTAGCATAGACCAGCCCACAAATAGAAAAAGTTCACTGTCTGCAAAATTCACTAGTAATATTTGGAAGAGGATAGGCAAACAATGAGAAATCCAGAATGTATTTTGGTAACAGTTCTTTTATAAGTCCACGTTGAGTGTTACACAGATAGTAATGTAGAGTTTCCCGAGTCACAGGCTTATACCATGATTGTCGTTCTGGGAAACGGATAAAAGAAGGTGCTTGAACATGTTCAAGAATGTAATTTGCATCCACATTCAGTCTTTCATATGATCCGATGAAATCGTACCTCACCGCACAGGGTTGGCATAGGTTGTAGACGGGCATCCAGTGTTCGTTCATTCTCTCTGCCTCTTCATCTAACAGGTACTGGAGAAACTCAGAAAAGGTGACATCATCCCCCGTGGACTTTCTGGGGCTTTTTCGGTATCTTTTTACTATTTCCACACCATATTTTAACTGGTACTCTTTGATCTCTCCAAATTTATTCCTATAAGCTGATAAAAGTCTCTCCATCGGGTCTCGAACAAATATAAACTTGTAGTAGTGCTTTAGCCTATAGCTGATCTCATCTGGCTTCATGTCACCGAGAAAAACCAAGTCATTCTTGTGGTCCATTTTGAGCTTGACATTCACATTCTCCAGCGCTCCATCCAAAACTTTCAGTATTCGTTTCCAGTTGGAGCAGGCGACTTTGGGGACGTAGCAATATAAGAAGCGATATTTATCACTCACCAGGATGTGTCTGAGCACGGTTTTCCTCTGACCTGCTGAAAGCTCCCAGATGCTATGAGGCATGTTCTTTTGTCCACACATGGTGCGGACTGTCCGGTTACGAACATCTTGTAGCACCTGGTAATCCATGTCCTCGGAGACCACTGCCCTGGTGTCACCGCTGCTCCTCCAAGCAAGGTCTCCATGTGGGGGATGGAGTGGTGGTGGCTTCACCTGTGCCAAAATGCCCCTCTCAATCATGAGCAGCAGGCCACTGGAAGCCACAATCACCCCAAACATGAGCATGGAGGGCAACAGCATGGTGCCACTGCCGCCCCGCATCCTGGCAGGCACCACGGCCCGGCGCACGGAGATGGCTCCCATCTCTGCACCCCACACTGCCACCGGGGCCAGGGGGCGCGGGAACATGGCCCTGACACTGGCTTGGTGTCAGGGCCAAACAGCAGGTGGAGCTGGCCCCTACCCAAGGGGGAACGGAGTGGGGAAGGGCTGTCTCCTGCTGGATGGAGGCAGCACCTTTCCCCTCGGGTCCAGGGTCTCTCTGCCAGGAGCTGCTGCAGGCCCCTCACCCAGGCCGGGCAGCGGGACTCTGCATGGCAGCAGGGGGCTCCCTAGAGGCTGCCCCCCATGCTGGGCTCGCGGCGCGCCAGCTGGGCAGCACAGCGCGCAAGGGGAGGAGGCCGGGCCGCCGGCGGCGGGCTGGGCCCCTCCGGGCCCGGCGGAGTTGAGCGGCAGCGAGGGCCCGGATGTCCCGGGAGCGAGTGAGGGGGACGCGGGAGGGAGGCCGGCAGTGACTGCAGGGAGGAGAGAGCGGCGGCCGGCTCCGCCCAGCGGCTCGGGGCCTGGGGGCGGCGCCGTCAGCCCCGCCGTGAGGAGGGAGGCAGGGACGCCGGCTGCCGAGTTAGGGGCAGGCCCGCCTGCTACGCAAAGGTGCGTGGGCTGGGTGAGCCCGAGAGGCACTGCTCGGGGGGAAGCTCTGTGGCCACAGGGGCATTGCACGGGGGGCTGTGTACACACAGTGTGCATTGCATGGGAGGGACACGGGCACTGCACAGCAGCGGGAAGGGGAGCTGTGTGCACGCAGAGCTCTGCGGGGGGGAGGGGGAGCTGTGTGCACGCTGGGCATGTATAGCGGGGGGGTGGGGTGGACTGTATGCAGTTAGGGGCATTGCACAGCCTAGGGAAGGGGGCTGCGCGGTGGGGAGAACACTGTGTGCCCACAGTGACATTGCCCAGAATGGGGGAGGGACCTGCACAGATTGCCTCCACTGCCGATGGGAGATTGTTGTATAGGGTTTCTGTGCAGATGAGGGAACTTTGGGGGCTTTGGATGTAGGTGGCTGGGAGGAGATCGTTGTGTTGGCATGGGGACTGTATAGGGGGGGCTATAGAAACAAGCTGGGTCCACTGTACCGAGGCAGTGTCCAGGCCAGCCAATATAAACTATTTATTAATACAAATGGCACATGGACCTGATGAATTAAGCAGAATATTGCAGCCTTAAAGTGGAATTATAGTAAGAAAAAATCACTCTAAAAATTGTATGTTCTTTCATAGGAGGTTTTTTTCCAGTCTGAATTGATTTATTTGCTTAGAAAATTAAGATGTTACTACTTTTTATTCCTGTTAGTAAAGAATGGCTGTGGAAGAGGGATCTGGATTCTGCTCATTTAGCACATCATCAAGAATATTGCTAACTACCATAGAGGTGCAGAATCATTGGTGATGGGGTTTAAGCCAAAAAGAACCTAGCTTGACTCTCAGATTCCAGGGTAAATTTACAAACTGGGATTAGAAAAAACAACTTTTACTTTCAAATTGAGAAAGTTTTATCTGGGGTCTTTGAAATACAATGCTATTTCAGTGCTATTTTTACAGTCAGTATTCAGAACAACTGGCCTTGATCTTGTGGTCAGCTTGACCAGAGCTGGGTGCTTGACACCTCTCATACTTAAAAAGCTCCTTTTTATTCGAATGAGAAACCAATTATGAAAAACAATTAAAAGGAAATTACTTTTGAAAGAGTGAAGAAAGGGAAGAATAACAACAAAAAAACCACCTGCCTGGATTTTTTCTGCATGGTTCACTTCTAATTTACACACTGTGCAGCATTTCGGGAGTTGCTCCACTTATTTTTAACACAAAATCCGGCATTTTTGGTAAATTTTAAGACAACTGGAAAGAACTTAGCTGGCTATTTACAATTGGCAGAGATGCTTTCATAGATCATCCAACCGTTTTTAAAGTAGCCTGGTATCTAGGCATGAAATACAAATTATAGGTAACTGAGAAGTCAAATAAATTCGATCCCAATGCTCAACTATTCATTCATGACCAGACATGTTTTAAAGTTGCCTCAACGAAGTGCCAGTAGTTTAGTTGCCCGACAATTCATTTGTATACATTTTAGGTTTAGGAGAGACAAGGCGGGTGAGGCAATATCTTTTATTGGACTAACTTCTGTTGGTGAGAGAGGCAAATTTTTGAGCTTACCCTGAGCTCTTCTTCAGGTTTGGGAAATGTACTCAGAGTGCCACAGCTAAATAGAAGATGGAACAGATGATGAAAATATCATAAATGTTTATATCATTGCTTTCATGGTGCATTTGTCCAGAAATTCTTCTTCAAGATGGCTCATGAAGAGGTTGGTATATTGGGGAACCATCCTAGTACCCATGGCGGTTCCATGAGGTGGCGTACCTCATCAAGTGCACTAAATGCCCCAGTAACAACTGTGTGGGTGAAATGAGACAATCACTATGCTCTCACATGAACTCTCACAGAAAAATGATAAAAAAAATCCTATGACCTGTGCGCGAACACTTTTCACAAACTGATCACTCTGTATCTGACCTCTTAGGGTATGTCTACACAGCAACTAAATACCCGTGGCTGGCCCATACCAGCCAACTCGGGCTCACAGGGCCCAGGCTGTGGGGCTGTTACATTGCTGTGTAGACTTCTGGGCTGGAGCCTGGGCAGTAGAACCCTATGAGGTGGGTGGGTCCCTGAGCTCAGGCTCCAGCCTGAGCCCAAAAGTCTATAGACACTGAAACAGTCCCTCAGCCCAAGTCCCGTGAGCCCGAGACAGCTGGCATGGGCCAGCCATGGGTTTTTTATTGCTGTGTAGTCATCATCCTGAAAGGAAACCTGCACAACACCTTCAAAAGACGAGCCTAGATACTATAAATCGTGGACTCAATAGAGACACTGGATTTATGGCTTATTACAACAATCTATAACCCACTAACCTCCCACCACCTCCCCCCCCAGCTTTCCCCCTTCTTTTTTTCCCCATGACTGAACAGGTGTTAACTGGCCACTTCACCTTGAATGGTCCCTTGAAATGTGTTTTAACTACTTATGCTAAACAGTCTGTTCTACCTTCTATTTAGCTGTGACACTCTGGAGTACATTTCTAGAGCCCTGCATGGATACAAAAATTTGGATCCACATCCAATCCGCATCCACGATAATTAACTTGTATCTGACCCGTGAGCCATACTCCACCTTTTATATGTATCTGCACCAGCACCCTGTCTCACTTATTCCACTGAAATATCTTCACAAGGCTTTTTCCTCCTCTGCATTTGAATTAGACAGATTCCTTCTCCATGCTGCTTGGGTTCCATGGGGGGGGGGGGGGGGGGGGGGGGGGGGGGGGATGATGATCACAGGAGAGACAGGCTCCCTGTGTTCAGCTCCAGGGCTCAGCCCCACCCTGACCTGGAGCAGCGATTACAGGGAAAGTCCAGTTTTGTCTCTGTAGCTCTGGACTGGAGGACACATACTCAGTCACACTATGGGGATGGCACATGCAATCTGGTCACACCTAGGAGCTGTGCGGGGATGGAGCATTGCATTTTCAATCTGGACAGCAGTCGGAGCTGTGAGAAGCACAAGCATGCTCCGTGAGGGCAGAATCTTCAGAATTTTATAAGCTAAAATGGAAGACGTCTCTACTGAGCGTATGAGAATTGTGATTGTTCAGCATCTTATAACTTGTGATCAAATTTGGACAGATTTTCATAGACATGGCAAAAGGCATATCCCTGATACAAAGGCAACCCCGATGCTAAATTTCAGGTCTGTGCTCCAAAACATGTGGGAGATAGAGCTATTCAAAGAAAAGCTTGCCAGATTTTTTTTAACACGGGAAAAACAGCATATTTTTCCCTAGCCTGGTTCTTGTTCTTGTCTGAAAGGTTTTGGCTGAAATTTTCCAGGCTGAGGCAGAGACGAGGCATGTAAATTTCATCCAGAATGGCTAAAGTTTGGCAAAGTAATAATCAGCTGAAAACTGGCTCTTACAGTGGGAAGGATTAGTAACCTTAATAGATGGTGCTAACAGCCCTGCCTATAACAATATCTAGAATGAAGGTCTCACGCAGTACAAATAATGCACTTTTCAAATTATTCTGCAGCTCATTTCCAGAACACATCACAGGGCTCCTACTTCCATAACTATCTGTGTCAAAAGCTTTCTTAACATCAAGAGAAAACAGCTTCCACTTAGTTTTCTTTGATCTAAACTCTAAAGCAACAAATGTTTTGTCAGTGAAGTCAGACAAAGAATTTGTAGTGAAGTGTAGGATCCTGAAGCCAAATTATTTTACATTTTAGTTTTATTTTGATGTAACTATATAATAAACCTGGTGAAGTTACTATAGATTCTGTCATCAGAAGAACAACTGTTTTATCAGATTTGTTTACTGATTTGAGATTGCAAATCCAGGGATCTGACTGTGATCTCACACCAGTGTAAATATTGAGTTACACCAGTATATAATCCATGGCACTGAGATCAAAATCTCCAACATTAGTCTTATGTGGGTTGTTTACAATTTACAGTATAAATCACAAGTAATGGAAGTTTCTAATTCTTCCATGTGTACAATTATTGATGATATTGAAATTCATAACTCATGTCAAGACACTTTCAAAACACATAAGTCGCCTTTCTTTCTCACTTAATTCTGAATTGCAAATAGTTTAAGAAAAAATAAATTCACTTCAGCTTTCTAAATATATATTCTGTCTCTGCCACAATTACAGGAGCGAGGCAGAAGGTGCACATGGAAGCATGACATCTGGTTATGACAGCAGCTATGTCTCACTGACAGCTGGAAACTGTGAGGGTGGGAGTGAATGGATTTCAGATCACTTTCAGGTGTGCTATTTCATCTGATTGATCTGCTGACATCATGGTAGTAGAACACACTGGATAAACTTTGTTGTCTTGATTGATCTCAGGATAATCTCATAATATCTAGGTATTAATACCATGCTCGTCATTTGAGCGCCTAGTCCAGACTAGTGCTTAATGATTAGTTTACATACTACCACAGCAAATTGCTGTTATAACTGAAGCTTGCCAGGGCATGTAGCATATTGTGTTACAAGACCATCATTAAGGCTAAGATTTTATCATGGTTATTTTTAGTAAAAGTCATGGACAGATCACGGGCAATAAACCAAAATTCACGGAAGCCGTGTCTGCGACTTTTGCTGCTGCGGCTCCATGGTTTCTCCCACCACTGTGGTGGCTGGGAGCTGTGGGGTTCCTACTCCAGCCACTGCGGTTGCAGGGTGACCATATTTCCCAAAGAGAAAATGGGACACCCCAGCCGCTCGCCTGAGGCATCCCCTTTCCCCCAGGTGAGGCTGTCGCCTGGCGCTGGAACTTTGCTGGGAGCCCCCTGTCACTTGTCGCTGCTCTTGCCTGTTGCTGGAACCCTGCCAGGGTGCCACTGACTGTCAGCCCCAGAGTCCTGCAGCCCCTGGGGCTGAAGCAGAGAATATCACTGAGGTCTCTGGAAGTCAAGGATTCCGTGACTTCCATGACCTCCGTGACATAAACATAGCCTTAACTATCATTTATGCCGTCTGTAATAATGATTTATTTCAGGGGTTCTCAAACTTCACTGCACTACAACCCCCTTCTGACAACAAAAATTACTACATGACCCTAGGATTGGGGACTGAAGCCTGAGCCCCACCGCTTCGGGTGGATGGGGAAGGGGGGCAAAGCTGAAGCCCAAGGGCTTCCACCCCAGGTAGTGGGCCTGTTACCTGAGCACCCCCGCCCAGAGCTGAAACCCTTTGGCTTTGGCCCCGGGCCCCAGCAAATCTAAGCCAGCCCTGGTGACCCCATTAAAATGGCATTGTGACCCACTTTGGGGTCCCGACCCAATTTATTTAAATGTGTAATTGAAATGTCTATTCCCTTGCTCTCGCTGCTTTTACACATTTAAAGATATACAATACAAATTATAAAAATTACAATGTATAGCATATAAAATACTTAACACACAAAACACATTGATATTTTTCCTTCCTATGAGCAAAGATATAATAAACCCATACATGACAACCCTCTCAATCTACTCCCTCGCCAAATGTCTGAGAGAATAGAGAGGCTTTGCAAGCATGCCTGGTAAGTTAACAAATCCCAACCCTGGTGGACTATTGGGATGATCTATAAATGCCTTCACCACTTATAGGTGAATTATAATTAACATTGATATTGTGTCTTTCATCCAAAGATCTCCTAAAGTGCTTCATAAACGACATATATGGAAGTCACTTCTCTGACCATTGAAATGCAGCCGATCCCTGGGGTGCCACATGGCACCCATTTAACAACACACAGCACCACACAATAATTTGGGACAAGAAGTAAAGAAGAATAGTAAATTCAAGTCTGTAAAAGATATTTTGGCAGAAATTACTGTCTTCAACAGATTCTCATTTACACCAACGGAGGCACCATCATCCTTTTCTTCCATAAAGGTGATCTTTGCCTTTAAAGGGTGGCATTGAAAAATCTGTATGACTTCCAGCTAGTTTGGCTTAATTCAGAAGTTTTCAGAAGCTGAGGCTACATCTACACTACAGGGGCGGGGGGTCGATTTAAGATACGCAAATTCGCGTAGCTGAATTCGACGTATTGCAGCCGACTTACCCCGCTGTGAGGACGGCGGTAAAATCGACCTCTGCGGCTTCCCGTCGACGGCGCTTACTCCCACCTCCGCTGGTGGAGTAAGAGCGTCGATTCGGGGATCGATTGTCAATCATATTGATAAATCAATCCCCGAGAGGTCGATTTCTACCCGCCGATTCAGGCGGGTAGTGTAGACCCAGCCTCAGTCAGGGAGAGTCCAAGGGGCTGCTTCCCTCAGTGGCAGTATGGCCCAGTGGTGAGGATTCAAAGGGGCCACCACATTCAGCAGCAGTATCTCCCAGTGGCAAGGGTGTGGAGCTAGGGGAACCTGGACCCACCATACTACACCGAGTCCCTACTCAGGGCCCTTCAAAATCAGGTACCCTGCTACAGGGTTCAGGTATCCATATCCCCAGGCTCATCTTCTGGGTTGCTTCCTATCCTTTTCTCTGTCTTCGTCAGCTCCTCTGCTGGTTACAGCAAGTCATCCCCTTTGGTTCCTGGGGTTGAAGGGCTTCTCATGACGCAGCTAGGAGGGTTGGCTCCACTGGCTTGGAGTCCTGGTTGCTTTCCAGGAGGCTACTGCATGCAACTGCTCTCCTTGTCTGTCAGCCCAGACTGAGCTGAGCTGCTCCCTTTTGAATGCTCCCTCTACTAGGAACATGCCCAACAAGGGTGACGGGGTGCATCTCTTGGGCCCAAAGCAGTTTGTTAACCTCTGCCTTGTCAGTGCGGATTTCGTACACCCCGTCACAAGCTGCTCAGTAATAACTGTAGGTCAGATATCCCATTTTCTATATTCCTAACCTAGCATTTTGTGATCTCGGGGAACTTTGTTTACATAGCCAAACACAATGAAGCCTTTCACCAAAATCGCTGGCAATAGACCTCAAAGAAACTAGCGATGGGGAGTTTTACTGTAAGAGAGGCTTGGTCACTGTCCTGGTGATCAGGAGGGTATCAGCAGGTCAGGGCTTCTGTTACACTTGTTGAAGAGTTGTGATAAAGGAGGCTTTCATAATCTTGGAGAGAGAAGTCTTCATGGTTGTCACAGAGAGTTGGGGGTGGGGCCATTGTCACTTGTCACATTGTAGGCAGGCCGGGAGAATCAAGTTCATATTCTCACCAAAGCACTGTCCCTGCTCTGCACATGCTATAGGTAAGACAGAGAGCACTTCAAGGATCTGATACCATTCCCACTAAAGTCAATGGAATAACACCCACTGATTTCAGTGAGTTTGGATTAGGCCCTAGGAGCAGTAATGGACTTCACTTGCAAGCAGGTGGTAAGCTCCCAATATCAAGGCCTGTCACTCACAATGCAAGGTACTTCTTTAAAAGTATATATATATGTTGTTCACAAGGGTTCTGGAGGCTTCTCAAAAAGACATGAACAGTAAGTGTTATCTTTGTCTGCTCCCTTTTGACCTCCTCCCCGCCCAAATGGATCAAGAATATCATTTGTATGTTTGGTACTTGTTTCTGTGTTTGAATTAGTCTAATACTTTTGTGATTTAGTTAATTTCATAGTCAATCTTTGCTCTACCATCTATTTCAATGCCTTTAAAACCCCCAAATCATCTCATTTTCTGAAATCAGAAATTTTCATCATGATGCAAGAAAAATGGTGCATGGAAAAGGACTGAAAGTTATCAGTTGACTGTGACACTGCTTTGATCAGCAGTGTGCTTTCATTCAAACAGCAATGATTATATGTGACCTGCAAACTGGACATCTTGCCCAATCCAATTTGGTTACAGGAGCCTAGAGGCAAACTAAAGAATGGGACAGGATGTGGTGCTGGCAGTTCAATATGTTTCACTCTCCCCTGAGTCCATACAGAATCAATGCCCCAGTTAGAAATCAAAAAGTAATAGTACTCGCCAAAATTCCCTCTAAACCAAGCCCCGCCTGTGTGGGATGTCAGTGTGAGATGCCAATCGCAGTAGACTGCACAGATCTTCATGATTGTCCCCTTTCATTCCTGCATAATTTGCATGAAGCAACACCATCTGATTGTCAGTTCCCTTCTTGTGTGCTTTGATCAGCAGTGACATTTAAAGTGTTAACATTAGGCTTCAGAGTCAACACTTGATTGTGATGAATAGGGAACATAATACAAATTGCCATACAGGATCAGATCTGAGGTCCATCTATTCCAGGACCCTGTCTCTGACAGCAGTTAGTACCAGAAACTTTAAAAGAAGCCCGGAGCAAGCAGATATGGGATAGTCTGTACCCAATGTGATCCCCTGATCTCTAATAGTTAGAGATTGTCATAAACCCTTTAATATCATTTCCAAAATTTTTATTGTCATTAGTTACAATTCTGGATGGTCTAGCTATCCATATAAACTTCCAACCCTTTCTTTAGTCGTGTTAAGTTCTTGGCCTCAACAATTTCCTGTGGCCAAGAGTTTTGCAGTTTAATCACAAACTGTTTGAAAAGTATTTCCTTTTATCGGTTTTAAATTTCTCACCTTTTAATTTCATTGAATGTCCCCTTGTTCCCATGTTGCGAGACAGGGAGAACAGGAGTTCTTGGTCTACCTTCTGTACACCATTCATTATTTTATATACTTTTATTATCCCCCCTCTTATTTGTCTCCTTTCTAAGGTAAACAATCCAATCTTTCGGTCTTGCTTCATATGAGATTTTTTTCCAGACCCTTGATCATTCTCATAACTCTTCTCTGAACCCCCTCCAATTCAGCATTATCCTTTCTGAGCTCAGATGACCAGTCCTGTATTCAGCATTCCAGGGGCAGCTCACACCTTTTAGAATTGTTGTTTCAGGCAGTTTGCAAACTCAGGTAGACATTATGGTATTGGTTTACACTCATTCACAGTTTCAAGGCTATCTTCACAACCTTATTGCAGTTAGAGACTCTCCCCCCTTCCCCCCCCCCCCCCCCATGAAATCTTTGATTCTGGAGCTCAACATGGAGGACTCCAAAAAGAATAATACCTTGCTAAGTGTGTCCAAGCTAAAGTCTCCAGTAAGAAATTACATTTGGCTTCCTGAAATTCCTACAATTTCAATTAGAGACAGCAGCATTATTCTTCACTTTTTGTCCTAATCTGTTAGGTAGTGTTACTTTGCAGTGTAAAATAGTTGCAATATTCCACCCCAAATGTGTCTGCAAATCAACAGTGGGACAATCACCCCTAAATATACTGTGCATTGAGTATGTGATGTTTGTCAAGACCTTTGGGATCCTTCACGATGAAAGGTTCTGTATCAATGCAAGCTGCAGTCTTACTGAAATCTAAAAGTACATTGCTTTATAACAAACAAAACAAACAAAAATAGCCCACAGGGAGGAAAGGCACTCAACCCAATGCAGCTACTCCCCTGAGTACTCACATGGCCTTTCCTCCCCACCCTCTTTCAATTTTTAATACAAAATTTAATTGCCTACAACAGCAGGGGGCAGGAAGAAGAAGAAAAGGCAAATGGGAAGGTGGGACCAACACGAGAAGAAATTATTTTATTTTGCACCTATATTATTAAATAATTCCACACTCTGCTCTTAAGATGACACTCAGACTGTATAATTCCATTTTGCAGTTTCTGGCAAATTAAACTTCCCCTTTTCTTACTCATGGCAGTCTAAAGCCCTTCATGAAATAACAGCCTTATTATGTACAATCTGAGCACATTATTCCTTATAACCACCCTGCACCTTTACTGCATTGCTTTGGTGGTTAGAGTGCTATAGAGGGAGTGCAGCTGTTTTCTCAGGGTGCAGTGTTTACAAGCAGGACATGACCCAGACTCCAGCCAACTGTTGTTATATGCAATCTTTTTTCATCCCAGCCCATCACTCAAAGAGGAGCAATTATCTAATTGAGAAAGTGTGGCTTCAATCCATGTTTGCAGGGAACAGTACAGACAAAGGGCCTTTATGTTGGCGATTGCTTCGCAGAACACAATGAACATGCAGGGAATGGAGGCTGAACCTGGGACTTGATTCATCTGCTCTCAAAAGCTGATGCAAAAGAAAAGGGGAAGAACCCCCCTCCCCCAATATTTTAAATGAAGATTTTGCTCCATTAAATGAAGAATTTCTTAATGCTGTTAGCACAGAAAGACACAGGCATGTTTGACTGTGTTCCTTTGGTATCCAGCCAGATTAATCCTCAACTCAAGCATATTTTTTGGAATATAAGCAAACAGCACATCTCTCCTCTTGTGCTGAGAGCTCAGCACTGGTTGCCTATTAAATCTTTTATTATGGGGTCTATAACAAGGATTCATACCATGATGCCACGTGGAACCATTCACAACAGGCCCTCTGTACTGATACCCAGAGTCATTTGTGCCACTTCCAGAAGAGATGCCAGGGTAATCAGCTCTGTGGTTCAGGAGGACTGGGCTGCAAATGGCTGAGCAAGTCTACTTCAGCAGAAGACCAGATCCAAGGAAATAGGGACTGGATCATGACCACAGACAACAGTTGGCATTGGCCCCTGGGACAGTGCTGGGCAACAGCAGCTGAGCCAGCACTCTGGCCACTGCAACTCTAATTAAACACTGCAGACAGACCTTATTAAGAAGAGCTGTGCCTTATTGGTGTGTGGAGCAGAGCTGGAAGGCTAATTAAGCCATTAAGCAGAGGATACAAAAAGGCACAGGTAGGAGGGAAGCAGACAGAGAGCGAGCTTGCTCGTTCTTCCCTGCTTGCTTCAGGAGCTGAAGGCCCCTTAAGATGGTAGGAGTAAGGCTGTACAGGGTATGGGTGGAGGGAACCAACGCTATAAATAAACTGCACTGAGTGTTTTGCCAGCAAAAAGGTCTCTGAGGCATTTGTAGATGGGAGTAGAGGCAGGAGCCCTTCCACAGCCCCCTTTGGATCAATGAAATACACTGACAACCACTGATCTATAATATTATATTGCTGAGCTTTTCCATGATGCATCAATGTGTCTAGCCTATGGAAATCAATGGGCCACGAGTTCACCCTTAGTATATAGAAATCAATAACAGAGAAGGGCACGAACCCACTACACTAATTTGAACACCTATAAAATAGACTTTAACAAATCTTGCATTTTCTTAGCTGTGAATATAGAAAGGGATTTTTAACACACACACTCTCTCTCTCTCTCTCTCTCTCTGGCCCAGATCCTGCCCCTTGACTGTGGTCCACACACACTGCTCTAGTATGGGGGGAACCTAAGGTGCTCCTTGCACAAAAAACAGGAAGAGTGGCTGTGTAGCACTGTACATACCACGTATAAAATTCAAGCCTGACTAAAAGGATGCCCCCACTAGCACAAATCAGACCTTTAATTCTCCATCTCTGCAGTGCCACTGGTAGTTAGTGTCAGTCAAAGCTATAGTGTAGGCACGGCTTAGGCATTTTTACCATGATGTCATTTAAGCCTGCTATTGATGTAAAATGTAATATGAAGCAGGTCTGGCTCTTAGGTGGGGGAGGGAGAAGGCACCACAGTGCGTGCCACTCTTGCCCACAGGCACTGCCCCTCTAACTCCCATTGGTGGGAACTGGCCAATGGGAGTGCGGAGCTGGTGCTTGGGGTGGGGCCAGCGCGCAGAGCCCTGTGGCTCCCCCGCCTAGGAGCCGGACCTGCTGGCCACTTCCCAGGCACAGTGTGGTGCCCCAGGACAGGTAGGGTGTTCTGGTCGAAAACCGGACACCTGGTCACCCTACTTGGAAGTGATGAGGCCTCAGCTGGAGTACTGTGTCCAATTCTGAGATCCCCACTTCAAGACAGATGTGAACAAATTGGAGGGAGTCCAGAGAAGAGCAGCAAAAATGATTAAAGGTTTAGAAAACCTGACCTATGAGAAAAGATAAAAAAACTACATGTGTTTAGTCTTGAGAAAAGAAAAGTGAAGTGGGGATCTGATAATAGTCTTCAGATATATTAATGGCTGTTATAAAGTAGACTGTGATCAATTGTTCTTCATGTCCACAGAAGGTAGGACAAGTAGTAATGGGCTTGATCTGCAGCAAGCGAGATGTAGGTTAGATATTAGGAAAATCTCTCTAACGGTAGTTCAGCTCTGGAATAGGCTTCCAGGGGAGGTTGCGGCATCCACCTCACTGGAGGTTTTTAAGAATAGGTTAGACAAACACCTGTCAGGTGTTAAGTTTATTTGGTCCAACCTCAGTGTGGGAGGGAGGGCTTGACTAAATGACCTCTCCAGGTCCCTTTTAGCCCTACAGTTCTATGATTCACTTTACACTTTTTCTCTCTTTTGTAGCTCTATTCCCCTCCCCCTCTTGTCAGTTAATTTCAGAGCCTTAGTTTCTCCATCTATAAAATGGGAATGATACTGATCTCCTTTGTAAAGTGTTTTGAGAGCTACAGCTGAAAAGTGTTAGATGGTGGTATTACTAAGAGCTAGGTATTACTATTTTATTAAGGGCCCAGCCCTGCAGTTTTAACAATGCCTATTGAAACCAATGGGCTTAACAGGACTGCCATAAACTACACAGAGAACTGTACATAAACATTGTCTGGGGTGTGTCAGACTGGACCAGATAAGCGTGTGGAGTGACTCCATTTCTCATCTCATTGGCAACAATTGGGGTGTCTGTTTAGGGTTATGCTGTCACTTGGTGCCTTTTCAGAATTTCTCAGGCTGCTTTTTAATACTTTATCATGTGTGATAATGACTGACATTTAGATGGGGGCCTTTCATCCCAACATCCCAAAGCGCTCAACAGAGTTTACAAATAGATCACCTCACCTAGCTGACATTAGGATGAAAGCTGGCAGATGTTTAACAGCTCACAGCAATATTTCACCAGAATTTATGAAGAGAAAGAAGAATGCTATTTCCGATTGAAAGTATGTTAGCAGGCAGAACACCATTACCCAGATTGGAATTTGGCTAAGGCTACTGGGTTTATACTTCCCCCTTTGATAAAACTGCCATGGGATTTGTAATGACTGCAAGTGGTCAGGAGCTCAGTTTTACACGTCACACAAAGGACAACAAGCAGGATGATTGATGTTCCCAACACCATACTGGGACTTTGATTCAGAGCTAAGAGTGCCACCTACTGAACCATCACAGCCACTTCTGGAAGGAGCTGGGGGGTTTCTCAGCGGTGTCTTATCCAAATGCTCATCAGGCCGAACCCTGCTTAATATGTCGAATTGTAGCTCAAAGTGGTATAGTTGGGTAGAGTTGCAGGTTTTATCAGACATGTTGCTACTGACTCAATACCTGATGTAGTGACTAACTAGTGTTTACAAAAGATTTTCACAGAAGATACCCCTGGACTTATCTAGAAGAGAGTCTTAACCTCCTTCCCCGCTGTATTTCAAATGACACAAGTAGAGCACCATGCCTAATGGACTTGGTATATTTCGGGGGAAAAAACATTCCAGCAAATGCACTTCCTAGGAGTTTGTTTGCCAAGTGGAGTTTCCTCTGTCTTTGGTTAGGAGAAAGTATTGTGTTTAAATGGGAAAACAAATACAGCCTCCAGGCCATTGCCCATCTTCCGTGCCAGCATGATCTCTCCACATATATGGTATTTATCACAAGTTAAGTGGGAACATTTTATTGGGAGCCCTTTGCTAAAACATTGGCAGCGCCTCACTGAAAACTGTGGATGATCAAGTGAACAGCAACATCTGAAGACAGCAGGATCAATGGCTGGTTGAGGGAATTTATATCAAAGATGGAGCAAATTGAGAAAAATATTGATTAAACTATCAATCATATTTCTACACCAACTTCACACAATCTGTCAGGGCATAATCTTGTGTCAGAGAAGAATAAACAACACAAGACTAAAAAACAACAAAGCACCACTGTTATAATGCCAAACACAAGCAGAGGTTCTCCCTAACAAATCGACTTACTATTACTAAGGACACTGACATATACATGGTAAAGTCCATTTTGTGTGAATTATTCTCAGAGGCTAATGAGCACCTTTGCAAACTTGCAAAGATACACTTGTGTGGTAAAGAATTGCAGAAAGAGTCACTTTCTTCTAATACTAAACAAAAAAGTTCTTAGAATAAGGAAAACAGATCTGGCCTTAAAATTATTCTACTTCACTGTGCAGTTTCTGCCTACAGCTTTCTTCAATTCCCCCTTGTGCCTAGTTTCCGGCTACAAATTTAAAGAAACAGTACATACATCCTCCTACTTAATTTACCACATTTTAGTGTAGTTTAGAGGAGATGTGTAAAATTTTTATTCAAGCACCAATGTTTATTAAAACTTTTAACAATCGCACACCAGTGAAGTTTCTCTCTGTTCAGTGTTGCTTTGCAGCTGTAAGATGAAACTTGAATCAAAAGCAGAGTCTGTATCTGCTTTAGGGTTTTTGGAAAGTCTCCTTCTTTGCTGCTGGAGCTTTGTCAGTCACAGCAACAGAATAAATTTCTCTCTTATACACATAAAAATAGTGCATGCAAGAAGGGGAAATAATGTGCAACATATAATGTAGCTCCACACAAAGGAGAATCTTTGGCCCCAGAGTTTTAGAAATGGGCATGCACATTTCTGCACAAATACTTCTAAAAATCTGAGCCTAAGAGTTTCTTATAGCAGGGTGTCTGAAACTTGGGTCTGCGAGTATGTCCGGGGCCATCAGCCCCGCTGATCAATTCCTCCCCCTCCCTCCCAGTGCCTCCTGCACACCACAAAACAGCTGTTCAGCGGCGTGCAGGAGGCACTGGGAAGGAGGGGGGATGGGGAGTGCTCGAGGGAGGAGGCAGAAAGAGGTGGGGAAGAGGAGGAGCAGAGGCGGGAAGAGGTGGGGCGGGGGGGCGTTGGGGAGAAGGGGTGGAGTGGGGGCGGGGCCTGGGGCTGAGCAGGGGCTTTGGGGGTCCATAAAAAATTTTAAATCAAAATGGGGGTCCTCGGGTTGCTAAAGTTTGAGAATCTGTTCTCAACCCATCCCAGTGTCTCTGGGGACTATGCTGGCAAAGGGACTCAGAACAATGGAGGAGCTGACATGGTTTCTGATTCAGACTTAAGCACAGTGGATTTGTTTGGGACAGAGGGTGTGATCTTTTGAAGTTGTATGTGCCTTAACCTGTTGACTTGTGCTAAGGAGTATGGGCACCTCAGCACTTTGTGGGGCCAGCCCCAAAATGAACGCTGTAATTATAGAGATGCATTTTCTTGTTTTAAATACATTTTACTGAGTAATATGGCTAGTCTTATTTTAACACACATTTATACACACACAGGTTTACAATGTGTGAAGCTATTTATAAATAGTTACCATGGAAATGTTTGATGGCTGCGAACTATGACAGTCACAAACATGTCAGTCCAATAATACTTGTCCCTTACAGTGCACCTTTCCGAAGAGCTCAGAGTGCTTCACAAACATGGATTATTTACTTCTGTATCTCACATGTTACAAATTAATTAGCTGATGTTTACCAAGCACTTGGAAGATAAAAAGTGCCATACAAGCCATAAGTCTTGTTGCTAAAAATAAGCCACAGAACAGAACACGTCAGTGCTATGAATACTACTAAGCCTATTTTAAGAATGAATAGGCTGGCAGAAAGCTTCTTGCCTAAGGTCACCCAAATAAATAAATAAATAAATAAATAAATAAAATAAATAAAAATCAGTGGCAGAGCCACTAGCCAGGGGTAGAAGCGCAGAGTGGGACTCCCAGTTCTTGATGAAAACATTGGTCCAATATGACCTCAGAAAAACTGAGCTGTAAAAGGCTTTAATGGAATCCTCGGGGACATCACAAAGTGGCCTTCTCGCACTTTCCTCTCCACTGGGGGGAGCTATATTTAAAATAGACACAGGATAATTTATGTCCAAAATTTAGGTTTTGCAAACAATTTTTTTTACAACAGATCAGTACAAAAGCTTGGAGTGGACAGAGTTAATTTTGAAAGGCTTATTTCCCTGCTAGGTTTCCAGCCCCAAAACACTGCAGTATCCTGGTAAAGTATGAGAACTAGCAAGTAAAATGGATTAGAAATAAACAATTAAAAAGACAAAGAGATTGAATAGTCTATGTGTATTTTCTGGGTGGAGAGAAATGCAGAAGGACTAAACAATTTAACTGGGGCAAAAATCCCTAATGTTGCACTCTCTTTAGGGTTACCAGATAGCAACTGTGAAAAAATGGGACAGGGGGTGGGGGGCAATAGGCACCTATATAAGAAAAAGTCCCCAAAAATGGGACTGTCCCTTTAAAAACGGGACATCTGGTCACCCTAATTCTCTTGGACCTTGGGGTATCAGCATTTCATTTGTTTTCCTGTCACCCATAGAATCTTCTACAGCAGACAAGATCAGAATTTCCAATGTAAAAAACAAGCAGGGGAACGAAACCCTTTAAATAACTAATAGATAAACCATTTCAGGCCTCCACGCAACCACAAAAATGGCCCACGCTCAGTGCTTTCATGTTGTGGGTGGTCTGTAAGAGATAGTGTCTTTAAGGGGGTTTTCAGCAGGATCCTGTTGATTGAAGGATCACCTGCTGCCAGCATAGTCCCCAGAGACACTGGGATGGGTTGAGAACAGATTGTCATCCTCTAAGACAGCGATTCTCAAACTTTAGCAACCCGAGGACCCCCATTTTGATTTAAAAATTTTCATGGAGTGTGGAAATTGTCCTGCTGTACTTCACACTGGTGAGGCCTCAGCTGGAGTACTGTGGCCAATTCTGGGCACCCCACTTCAAGACAGATGTGAACAAATTGGAGAGAGTCCAGAGGAAGTGAGAAAAGGTTTAAAAAAATCTGCTGTATGAGAAAAGGTAAAATACTGGTATGTTTAATCTTGAGAAAAGAAGAGTGAAGGGGGGGACCTGATAATAGTCTTCAAATATATTAAGGGCTGTTATAAAGTGGACTGTGATCAGTTGTTCTCCATATCTAGGGAAGGTCGGACAAGTAGTAATGGGCTTTAATCTGCAGCAAGGGAAGTTTAAGTTCGATATTAGGAAAAACTTTCTAACAATAAGGATAGCCGAGTAGTGGAACAGGCTTCCAAGGGAGATTGTGGAATCCCTATCATTGGAGGTTTTTAAGAACAAGTTAAACAAACTAGATATAGACTTGGTTCTGTCTCAGCGTGGGGGCTGGACTAGCTGACCTCTCGAGGATCCTTACAGTCCTACATTTCTATGACTTCAAGTTGACTTCATGGGCAACTGATAACCAGCTCCTGAAAATGAGATGCACCATCCCATTGGTTTGTGTGCTATAATGTCTTGTATAACAATTTCTCAGTATTTCAGCTGGTGGAGACCTAGGGGATTAGGTTTGACAGCAATAACTTGATTCCAACTAAAATTCTTCTGGCTAACTGATGTGTTAATATCATAGATGAAAATTCATAGATTTTAAGGGCAGAAGAGACTATTATGATCAACTACACTGCCTGCTTGCATAACACAGGCCATAAAACCTCATCAGTAACTTCTGCATGAAGCCCATAATTCCTGTCCGAGTAATAACATATCTTTTAGAAAGACATCCAATACTGATTTAAAGATACCCAGTCTTGCTTTAGGCAGCCTTCAAAATCTGTTAACAGCCAACAGCAGCAGAAGTCCACAGTGCGGGGGGTCTGGAGTTCTGCACTTGAAAATGTATCCCATGACCTGACATTGCAGAATTTTACACAACATCCTTCTCCCTTGTCAGGGGCATTAGGATACTCAGTGTCCACTAATTCATTTCAAACCTCAATCTTGAACAGCAGATGATCTCTTAAATGCCATTTTTAATAAGC
>NC_048301.1:59351597-59439097 GCF_013100865.1 Trachemys scripta elegans | reverse complement strand
TGAGCTCTGGCGGCCGGCCTTTATACTTCCTGTCCCGCCCCTTGACTTCCGGGGGGCGGGGACAGGCAGCGGTGGCTCCACCCACTCTGGTGCCTGCACATGGGCTTCCTCTTCTGGGCAGGAGGGGAGCCACACCGACTCACTACAGTACCTAAATACCTTTAAAAGTCTGGCCGGTAGTCACATCGTGCCTCAGCTTCCCATCTGTAAAAGGGGGATAATAGCACTTCCTTATCTCACTGGGGTGTTGAGAGGATAAGTATATTAAAGATTGTGAGGTGCTCAGATACTATAGTGATTAGGCCACATAGATACCTAGATAGACTTATGAACTTAATCCCTGGATCACTGATATAGAATCATAGAACTGGAAAGGACCTCGAGAAGTCATCTAGTTCAGTCCCCTGCACTCAAGGCAGAACTAAGTATTATCTAGACCATCTCTGACAGGTGTTTGTCCAACCTGCTCTTAAATATCCTCAATGATGGAGATTCCACAACCTTCCTAGGCAATTTATTCCAGTGCTTAACCACCCTGACAGTTAGGAAGTTTTTCCTAATGTCCAGCCTAAACCGCCCTTTCTGCAATTTAAGCCCATTGCTTCTTGTCCTATCCTCAGAGGTTAAGAAGAACAATTTTTCTCCCTCCTCCTTGTAACAGCCTTTTATGTAATAGTCCACGGGTCGGCAACCTGTGGCACGCGTGTCAAAGGTGGCACGCAAGCTGATTTACTGTGGCAAGCTGCTGCCAGCCTGGAGTCCTGGCTGCCAGCCCTGCTCAGCCACTGCCAGCCAGGATGGACGGCACCCCGGGCCGGCAGCGGGCTGAGCGGGTCCGGTGGCCGGGACCCTGGCTGGCAGGGGCCGGCGGCCAGAACCCCAGACCGGCAGCAAGCTGAGCTGCTCAGCCCGCTGCTGGCCTGGGGTCCCAGCTGCTGGTCCGCTCAGCCCGCTTCCAGTCTGGGGTTCCAGCCATTGGCCCCTGTAAATGTAAAATGTATTACTGGCATGCGAAACCTTAAATTGCCGTGAATAAATGAAGACTTGGCACACCACTTCTGGAAGTCAAGTATCAGAGGGGTAGCCGTGTTAGTCTGAATCTGTAAAAAGCAACAGAGGGTCCTGTGGCACCTTTGAGACTAACAGAAGTACTGGGAGCATAAGCTTTCGTGGGTAAGAACCTCACTTCTTCAGATGCAAGTGAAGTGCATCTGAAGAAGTGAGGTTCTTACCCACGAAAGCTTATGCTCCCAGTACTTCTGTTAGTCTCAAAGGTGCCACAGGACCCTCTGTTGCACTTCTGGAAGGTTGCCGACCCCTATACTAGTCAGTTTCAGCATTCAGGTCCTCATGCACTTGCACAAGACTTCAACATTCTCTCAAAGCAAGAGAATGTTTGGGTTTTAAAAAAAACAAACTTGTGATTATTTTACAATAGGGAAAGCAAAAAATATCAATCCAGATCTGGAGCTTTTACATTATTAAATTGATTTACTTCTAAGAATTATTTGATAATTTGAATAGACTTGGGTTTTAGGAGGTTGCTCTTGCGGTGGTGTGGATAGAGCACTTTAGAGACTGTTTTTACATAATAGACCCTGGTGTGTGTGCTGCTCTTCTTATGGGATAAAACAGACTGGTAAGGCCTAATATTAAAATTAAATAGGAAGCCTCAGAATAAATGGGGCTTTTATTCAGTATATCTTGTTAATCCAATATAAATTGTTTCCTTTATTAAATATCCTTTCCTCTTAAAAATGGATTAACCAGTCACTAAAGGCACTGAGGGAAAAGCCATCTCATCACTATAGCAACAAGTTTCATGAATGTAACACTCACTTCTGCAATGGTTACCTTTGCTAAGTAGAATTAATTACATTATCCCATTTTAAATCCACCACTCCCAAACATTTTCCATTATTATTTCCATTGTGCCAATGCCCAGAAGCACCACTATGATTTCAAGTCCTGTTCGTGTTTCCTTTGTAAAGTATCTTTGCTTAGTCACAAATGTGATTTAATATTTAGTTTAATATTTGACATACAAGTTCCTGGTGTGAGAGAGAAGTAGGATTTTTGGGGTGGTTTGTTTTATGCCAGCCCAGACCTGTAAACTCCATTTCACAGACTACATTATCCCTTCTTCCACCCTTGCCATTGGCAAAGGTTTTTAGGACAACTGCAAGCTCTCACCAATTGATTGCCATGCTAGGCCCATATATGGCAAGACAGGAACTCATGTTTCAATTATGTATTGTTTGTAGGTTATTATTTAGGAGATTGATGCTCTATCTGTAAGAAAAGTAGATGGCAAAATAGAAGAATGGATGCATGAGCGAGCCCCAGTGCTTCATTGATTTTCCTCTTGTTGGATTTTTTTTATACACTTGTCTAAAGTTCTCATTATGAACAGCAGCTGTTCACATTGAAAACTTTATATGGTGTCACTTTAAATTTTCATTGTAGGTGGCCAGCCCTCATGGTCATTCTCAAATGAAGGAGCGCCTAGCAGGCATTTGGCGCTGGGGTTAGGGTGGAGGCAGAGAGCATAATTTCAATCTTTACACTCTATCATTTCAACACAAAGCAGCTGGCATTGCAAGATTTGCTTGCCAGCATTTAAAATGTTCAGTGTGAGGGGCTGGCGTTGAAAACTTTAAACAGGCAAATCTTTCAAAGGTGGCTGGCTTCATCCCCAGTGATTGAAATGATTATTTTTATAGTGATAGTGCCCAGAGTCCTCATTCAGAGATGGCCCTGTTGTGCTGGCACTGTAAACACGTGATAAAATGAGACACATGGAGTTTATAATCTCAATAGTAATGGTGAGTAGTGTCAATAGCTGTAACGGAAACCAATTTTTGTCAAAATTAGTCTAAGCATTCCATTCATTTAAAAAAATCCTTTAACTCCCTGGAAAGTTTGGCCTGTTAAAATCAAGCCATTTCAGATCAAAGGAGAACCCCAAAACATTAGACACTACCATCAAAAATAAGTAATTTTAAGGACCTACTTAATCAAACTGCTCAATTCATTTTCAGCTTTCCATTTTTCTCCCCACTCCTGCCAAAAATTAATCACAAAGTTATGGAGCAGCTCCATGATAAAACTGAGCACTTCTCATCAGAGGATCTCAAAGCACTTTACAAAGGTAGATAATTACTCTCTCCCTCTGTTACAAATGGAGAAACTGTGACCTGCCCAAAATCTTCCTCTGCCCTTGACTCAGAATGAGCAATGCACAAGTCATCTCACTGAGCTGCGCTGCCCTCTTCTGCTTAGCAAAAAGTGGACAGAGACTCATTTCCCCCTGCCACCCTCCCTTTGAATGTCATCTGTAACAAAAATAGGAAACCCTAGTTAAAATCATGGGACTCTGCTACCTGTATCAAATGCCGTTCAAATTCTGTCCAAGGAAATGCAGTCATAGCCATTCAGCACCTCCCTGGTTCTGCAGTCACAGAGACATTCTAGTGGAAACTGTGCTTAATCTGGGCCCTGCCTGATGGAAAGGAGACAAAGAGGCCATTCAATATCCAAGAGAAGAATTCTAAGCATCAATTTTGCTGGCACCAGCAGCAGAAGAAACTTGCATCGGGCTTTTCAAAATGCTTTATATTTGCCTTTAAAATGCCTCCCACCCAAATCTCTAGAACACCGGGAGAAATAGGAAAGAAGCCAGGGTACACTGACAGAAGTGCTTAACATTTGCTTTCATTATCAAAACCATACAGGTGCTGGTGTGGGTATATTTTATTACTTACCGAAAATGATAGATACAAATGGTGCTTTCCAGAAGAAAGACAGTGTCCATACCCCCAAAGAATTTACAAACTCAGGGACTATCTAACTCCCACTGAAGTCAATTTTAGATTTTTCATCTGCTTCAAAGGGAGTGGGATTGGGCCATACATTTAGAGGAAGAGATGACAAGCACCAGAGAAGATGACCAGGGAGTAGGCAATAAAACCAGAGGGTCGCTTGGCTGCAAGCTTCAGGGCTCCTGTTTTCACATGGTATTTATTTTTCTATTAATATGTATGACTAGTTTATAAACCTCCAAGAAAGAATGAGATTTGAGAAGGGAGAGTAATAGAGTTTTATAAATATATACAGAGATGCTGTATTATAGATATATATGAATGATGTACATTCAGTCAGTACAGTGTATTAAGGAACCTATCATTTTGGCCACTTTTAATTGTATGATCGATAGATGATCCGAACCAAAACTCTGGATCCAAACGTGCATAAACTTTGCAAGAGTTCAGAGCTACATTTTTGACTTTGTGGCTGACTTTTTTTTTTTAAATGGTTGAACACCCCTGAACTTTACAGAAGTTCAGAACAAACCCAAACTTTGCAGCTCAGAGTCACCTCTAATCCTCTAACACAAGGTTTCTCAAACTGGGGTCCACGGATCCCTAGGGGACCGTGAGGGTACTCCAGGGGGTCCGCAAGTCACGTCCAGGGCCACCGACCCCACTGATCAACTCCTCCCCTCCCTCCCAGCGCCTCCTGCAATTCATGAAACAGCTAGTTCAGTGGTGTGCAGGAGGGAGGGGGAGGAGTGGGGAAGGGGCATACTCAGGGGAGGGGGCGGAAAGAGGTGGGGAAGAGGAGGGGCAGGGATGGAGCGGCGGTGGGAAGAGGTGAGGTGGGAGCGGGGCATGGGGCTGAGCGGGGGGTTTCGGGATCTGTGAAAAATTTTAAATCAAAATGGGCGTCCTTGGTTTGCTAAAGCTTGAGAACTGCGGCTCTAACCTGTGCTCGTTTTGAGGGGTATATGCAGCTTGCTAGAGGTACAGTTAGATGGTGCTTAGTGGGGCTTGAATAGAGATGAATAGTTCCACTACATACAGTACACAGTAGTGTAATACACACAGTAGAAGGACTAAAAAGGATGTTTCTTTTTGCTAAATGTGGCCTGCAAAGGGAAAAATTGCAGGGTTGTGCCCTTTATTTCTCAGTCTGGATGCCAAAGACTTGAAAAATGTTTGGTTTTTCCCCCACTTTTCTTTTTAACATGAAAAAGTCATATCCTCTCTAGCCTGGAAGACTCCATGGTGATGGGAGAATCAGTGAAATGTTGACATTGTAAGAGTCAAAAAACCTGAAAATTAAGCGATTGAGAGGGGAGGGGATTTTTCGCCAGATAATTTAGAACTCTTTCGGGTTTTCTTTGTTTTTACTAAACACATTGAGCTTCAGTAACTAATGAACATTTTGGATAAAGTAGGTGTTTGTTAACTATCCTTATAGTTAGAAATTTTTCCCTAACGTCTAACCTAAATCTCTCCCTTGCAGCAGATTAAGCCCATTACCTCTTGTCCTACCTTCAGTGGAGAAGGAGAACAACTGATCACACTCTTCTTTATAACAGTCCTTAACATATTTAAAAACTTATCAGGTCCCTTTAGTCTTCTTTTCTCATGCCCAAGTTTTATAACCTTTCCTCACAGGTCAGGTTTTCTAAACCATGTAACATTTTTGTTGCTCTCCTTTCGATTCTCCAATTTGTCCACAACTCTCAAAGTGTGGCACCCAGAGCTGGACACAGTACTCCAGCAGACGCCTTATCAGTGCCAAGTAGAACGGAACAACTAGCTCCCCTGTCCTGCATCTGACACTCCTGTTATAATACACCCCACATATTAGCTTTTTTTGCAACTGCATCACATTGTTGACTCATTCATTTGTGATCCTCTATAACTCCCAGATCCTTTTCAGCAGTACTACCAACTTCAACAGTTATTCCCCATTTTGTAGCTGTGTTTGATTTTTCTTTCCTAAATATAGTACTTTGTACTTATCTTTACTGAATTTCATCTTGTTGAAATTTGTTGATTTCAGACCAATTCTCCAATTTGTCAAGGTTGTTTTGAATTCTAATCCTGCCCTCCAAAGTGCTTGCAACCCCTCCCAGCTTGGTGTCATCTGCAAATTTTATAAGTATACTCTCCACTTCATAATCCAAATCATTAATGAAAACATTGAATAGTGCCAGACCCCACTATATATGTCCTCAAGTTTGACTGTGAACCATTGATAGTGACTCAGTATGTCAAGTATCAGAGGGGTAGCCGTGTTAGTCTGAATCTGTAAAAAGCAACAGAGGGTCCTGTGGCACCTTTAAGACTAACAGAAGTATTGTGAGCATAAGCTTTCGTGGGTAAGAACCTCACTTCTTCAGATGCAAGACTCACTTGACAAGTGCTGGGTTTGTGAATAAGACTCACAGGACCCTCTGTTGCTTGACTCAGTCTGTTTTTTCAACCAGATACGCAACCATTTTATAGTAGTTTCATGCAGACCACATTTCCCTAGTTTGCTTATGAGTATGTCACATGGGACTGTGTCAAAAATCTTACAAAATCAAGATATACCATGTCTACTGCTTCCCCCTTATCCACCAGCCAGTAACCCTGTCAAAGAAAGAAATTAGATTGTCTGGCATGATTTGTTCTTGACAAATCCATGCTGGCTATTCCATATAAACTTATTATCCTGTAGGTGCTTACAAATGAATTAATAATTTGTTCCAGTATCTTTCCAGGTATTGAAGTAGGCTGACGGGTACCTAATTCCCACGGTTCTCTTTGTTCCCTTAATGTGTTAGAGCTCATGATAAACATCCTGAGACTTGTAAGAAATCCTCCTGTAAAATCAGAAAAGAGAAAACTTGACATTCCTGATACACCTCTACCTCGATATAATGCTGTCCTCAGGAGCCAAAAAATCTTACCGTGTTATAGGTGAAACCACGTTATATTGAACTTGCTTTGATCTGCCAGAGTGTGCAGTCCCCTCTCCCCCCCCCCCCCCCCGGGGCACTGCTTTACCGCGTTATATCAGAATTCGTGTTATATCGGGGTCACGTTATATTGGGGTAAAGGTGTATTTCTTGGGGTTAAAAGAAAAACAGATCTTATTTTTTTAAACACGGAAAAGAAAAAATCGTTCAGACATTCTTTCTCCATCATAAACAAACAAACAGGCAAAAGCCCATTTGTAATAAATTCTTTGCAGGTCACTTTTAAAGTTTTGCTATTCAAGCCATGGTGGGATGTGCTTTCTATCTTAGTGGGATGTCAGTTCTTGAGTGTGCTCATCCATTAGTTCTGAAGAAGCTCTGTTGACAGTGCTGCTGTTACCTCAGAAAAGAACAAAGGAGGCATGATAGTAAACGCAATTGTGCTTCTCTTGAAGACAAGTGCTGGGTTTGTGAATAAGACTTTCAAGTTTCTAAAAAAATATTGATCTGGGAAAATGGTGTTGGCTGAAAGGGAGAGAGAAAAAGGCTACATACCAATGGCAGCCACTGGAGGAGCACATCTACCTCTATTCAAGCCATGATTTCTCTTTCTTGTCTGTCCCAGACTAGTTAATATGGGCCTATGCTAATGCTCCCACTTTTTCCTGGAAGATTCTCCCTCCCTCCAAGCCTGATCCTGCCATCTTTAATCAGTCAAAACACTCAGCTACACATGCTGTTTTGTCTGTGGCTCATTTTTCAGTAGTCACTTGAATGGGACAAAGCTGTGGGAAACTTGTTAAGAGGATTCTGTCACTTTAATCTGACAGTCAGAACTGCTCCTGTCACTTTGCTGTGACACAATTACTGTCAGTTACAAGTACACATGTTGTCGTGGCAGTTAAATGTAACCAACAGCTTATGGCTTTTGCTCTCTGACTTCATAACGCGATGGCATCCAGGAACTGTCTACTGTCGAGATGAGGTGGTGGTCCCTTCTGGCCTTACCCCCTGTGAAATAAGTACCACAAGTCACAGAGTTTATGTCTACGGAGGAAAAGCTGTGTGCGGGCTTGCCTGTCTGAGCTAGCTTGGGTCACCAAGCACTGTAGACAGTGCAGTGTGGGCTTCAGCACAGATCGTACAAGCCTGGCCCAAACCCAGGCTCTGTACTTGGCTTGCTGGCCTGCGCTGCGTTACCTTCCTTGCTACCATTGCGCATGCTAACTGGAATAAAGCTAGCTCGGATAGGCTAGCTGATGTACAGCTTTTGTTCTGTAGAAATACCCATTCCAGCTTCTGGCAGTCGGAGGCTTAAGGACACTCAGAGCATGCAGCCCCAAACATTGCTGCCCCAGGCAAAAAAGCCTCCCGCCGCCCCCCCTGTCCCCTCCCCAGCGCGGCAGGGGAGGGCACCGAGCCCGGCCGCAGGCCGCTCTCCCTGACCGGCCAGAGTGCCGGGGGGAGGGTGGCGAGCCTGCAGCGGCTCCGCTGGCGGCCGGAGCCCCAGGAGGAGGGCGGAGAGCCCGCCGCGGCTCCGCTCTTCCCGGCGGCCAGAGCACCGGGGGGAGGGCAGCGAGCTGGCCGGGGTTCCGCTCTCCCCGGCGGCCAGAGTGCCGGGAGGAGGGCGGAGAGCCTGCCGCGGCTCCGCTCTCCCCGGCGGCCAGAGCACCAGGGGGAGGGCGGAGTGCCGGCCGGTGCTCCGCTCTCCCCGGCGGCCAGAGTGCCGGGGGGAGGCCGGAGAGCCCAGCCGGGGCTCCGCTCTCCCCAGCAGCCGGAGCACCGCACCTCCCCCCTCCAGGTGCCGCCCCAAGCACAAGCTTGGTGGGTGCCTGGAGCCGGCCCTGGCCCCAAAGACCTCTGTAGCGAGTTGAACCCCTCTGGTGAGTCAGGCCATAAATTCCATACCAATATCAGGTCCACAGAAAGAGTTCATTTAATATAAATATGAAAGCAATTGAGACTAGGTCCAGTATTCCTCATGTTGCTTACTTTGATACAAAATCCAATTCTTTTTTACATTGTCCCCATGTTTTCGATGTGCCATGGCTTTGTGTTGGCAATGCCTAGGGACGCTAACAAAGGGAAGCTGGGGGATTTGGCCTTTGATTAAGGCCTTGGTGGGGCTTTTAGCACTTGGGAAGGCATGGAAGGTGGTTGGGATTGTGGGATAGAAACATTACCCGGCTGTTTCAGCTAAAACGATGCACAGTTAAATTGTTAATGCTGACAATCTTGTCCTTGTTGGTTTTCAGTATTAACAAGTGCTAGTCACACACTTTTCTTAGAGCTATTGCTTCAGGCTGTCTCCAGACCCAGGGAGATAAACAAGCAAGGTATTGAGTTAAAGTAGATTCACTTTTGCAACGATCTCTTTGCAACCAAAAGGATTAAAATAAATAAAAAAATGTAATAGCAATGATTCTGGAACAAAAGCCTGCAGTCATGGAAGCAGGAATACACAGGGCTCTGCCTCCTGAACTTACTGTTCTGTGCAGTTCAATTTAAATGCTACATGCAGAAGTTCCTTACTTCCTTTGGGAGACTATTCACAGCTTAATCAATTTCATTGTCAAGAAGTCTTTTTCTCCTGATCTCACCCTACATTCTCTCTCATTTCTATCCATTTTTCGGGTTTACAGGTAAAACTTGCACAGAGTTTTCTGTAAGGAACAGCACTGGTAACAAGGATTCTTGGTAAAGAAATTGAGGGCACTGTATCCTCTGGCAAAAAGCATAATCCTACAAAGAAGCAGGTCCTGGAGCTTTTAATGAAACATACCAGAAGGGTGGCAGGGGCAGTATAGAATCATAGAATCGTAGGACTGAACAGGATCTCGAGAGGTCATCTAGGCCAGTCCCCTGCACGCAGGGTAGGACTAAGTCCCTGGCAGGTGTTTGTCTAACCTGCTCTTAAAAATCTCCAGTGATGGAGATCCCACAACCTCCCTAGGCAATTTATTCCAGTGCTTAACCATCCTGACAGGCAGGAAGTTTTTCTTAATGTCCAACGTAAGCTGCCCTTGCTGCAATTTAAGCCCATTGCTTCTTGTCCTATCCTCAGAGGTTAAAGAGAACAATTTTTTTCCCTCCTCTTTGTAACAATCTTTTATGTACTTGAAAACTGTTATCATGTCCCCCCTCAGTCTTCTCTTCTGCAGGCTAAACAAACCCAGTTTTTTCAATCTTCCCTCATAGGTAATGTTTTCTAGACCTTTAATCATTTTTGTTGCTCTTCTCTGGACTCTCTCAAATTTGTCCACATCTTTCCTGAAATGTGGCACCCAGAACTGGACACAATACTCCAGTTGAGGCCTAATCAGAGTGGAGTAGAGTGTTAGAATTACATCTCGTGTCTTGCTCTCAACAATCCTGCTAATACATCCCGTAATGATTTTTTTTTTTTTTTTTTTGTGCAACGTACACTGTTCACTCATATTTAGCTTGTGGTCTACTGTGACCCCCAGATCCCTTTCCACAGGACTCCTTCCTAGGCAGTCATTTCCCATTTTGTAGGAGAACATTTCCTTTAAAAGTAGCTCAGGAGCTGCAGCTGCATCTTTCTAAAAAGCCAGGGAGGGCCTATCCACACTGCACCAGAGCATGTCTGAACCTGGTTACACAAACATGGGGCTAGCTGTCCACACAGCATTATTCCAGCAAGCAAAACTGTCTCAGCACTGCATGTCCTCACTTACCATGCTTCAAAACAGTCTTTGCACCAGTGCATTGTGGGAGAGTTTGCGCATACTTGCAAGCTCAGGTTACTGTGATAATGTTTACTGAATTTATTTGGATTCCATCAATATCAGGAAGTGTTCCATAATTTGGAATTGTCTCTATAGATTATCTCCTACAACTCCATAACATTACCTTCACCCAACAACCTAAATAAAACTTATAATTGAATTGTATCCGTAGGTGAAGAAAAAACAAACAAAACCAGTATTCTTTACAACAGCACACAAAGAGACAGCCCAGAACAGGGATCCATAACACCCAAAATGCAACTCTAAAAATCCACAAGTCATTGTTCAGTCCACAGAGATCTGTGCTGAGCTTTCACAGACCTGCAAGTTGTTTTCTGTATCCTCACTATCTGTCTACATAGCACCCCAAAGACCTGAAATTGGCAAGGACAGTTAATATGTGAGGAGTGGGTAGTAGTGAGTGTATGGGCTACAGAATAGCCTCCCGTGGCACTGATGGGTTAAAGATAGGATGCATCACTGGAGCTCTGGGAGTGAAAGATGAGAGGACTGCCCTCACCAGAAGCCGGTTACACCACCCGCTGTATTTATGACATGCGGGGCTGGGGTCTGAGACATTTTGCACATACTGTAAGTGGTTACTATGTGCTACCCCACCATCTCTCCCACAAACCACACCAATTCACCCCCTTCTGTATACTTAGGAGCCAATTCAGTGTCAGTAACAGACTGATTTCCCCCCCCCCCCCCCGCCTTCATCTCCCTCCCAGGACTCATTCTCTCCCCTCACTTGTGTATAGGGTCCCTCTCCCATTAATGAAAAACAGTCCATCACTTCTATAAATTGCCCTTTCCATTTCCAAAGGCCTATGGAGAGGAAATCACCACATAATCCAAACTGCTCTGTGTCTGCCCATATTGAGGGGCTTGGCCGAGCCTCATGGAGCAGCACTCAAGGCACTGCTGAGTTGGGGAGATCTTCCTGGTTCTTTTCATCAGACCTCAGGGTAAGCAGCTCAAGGCACTGACCCCCATCCCAATGATCTCCAATCCCTGCTGCGCTGGCCTTGCCATCCAGCAGCAGTGTTTCTCCAGGGAGCTATGCTTGGTGGGTGTGTTACAGCTATAGGCATTATGGGCCAAGCCTGTAGTCCTCAGTCCTTTTCAAAACAAAACTCTTGTGGGGGCGGAGGGGGGGATTTTTTTTTTTTTTTTTAAACTTGAGTAAGGACTCCAGGATTTGGCTCCTTTTCAAGTAATGATGATGATAGCTAGATCAGTTCTTACCCTCATTATCACGCATAACTCTGGCTATGCGTCCCAGTCATGAGTCTGCCACCAGATGGCAGACCTACCTAATAGTCAAGCACCCATCAAAAGTCCTATTTCCCCTCTCTTCCCCAAAATCCAAACCATATCAAGATATACAAAACTACGCTCGCCTCTGCCCTTTGGGGCCCTCTCCATTTGAGGCATTTTTCTTCGTTTCGAGCGTAAACCCATTTTTATGATTGCTGTAGAGACCTCCTGGACAGAGACATTTGCAGATGACAGCATCACACTCCGCCGCAGATGTATTTTTACACATGGAGGTGGCCACTGAGGGAAAGGCCATAGGTTCACTCACCAGTTTCCCGGTGCAGATGGCTCCCCAGCTAGAATGCATCCTTGCCTGAGCTTGGTTCTATTGTCTGCAGGAGCAAGAAATGAAGGCACTCCAGAGAGCGCGCACATGAGAGAGAGAGAATGAACGAACACACAAGCTACTATTCCACTGTAAAAGAACACAGCAAGGTGTGGCCAATATGGCTTCATCAAGGACTAATAGAGTTCTGAGGTATAATAGCAGCCTTCCTTGGAAGTGAGACAGAAGCAAAAGAGAATATAATCAGTTAATACTGCAGAGAAAAGAGAAAGGCAGCAAAAATGCAGGATTAGAGCAGCTAAAGAGGGTAAATGTGTGTGTGGGGGGGAAGGAGGGGTCAGAAAGGGTATTACTAACATGGGGAAAGTCAGAAAGAAATTAGGCCCATTACTAGTTGATGAGCGAGGATACTATCAATAAATGCTCTTTGGTGGTTGTGATGCCTAATACTTCTCCAAATCTGTGCGTGAGATAGGATGACCAGATGTCCCGATTTTATAGGGACAGTCCCGATTTTTGGTTCTTTTTCTTATATAGGCTCCTATTACCCCCCACCCCCGTCCTGATTTTTCACATTTCCTGTCTGGTAACCCTAGCGTGAGAAGGAAAATAAAAGGAGAGACATCTGAACAATTCAGAAGTAGTGAAGAGCTTGTGAACGCGGCTCTTGATAAACAGTTAGTATGACACACTTGGGAAATGGACCACGCACAAACTGGCAAGTCCGGAGATGTCCAGCACTGTAGCATTTTCTAAATACAGAAATCAAAATATGTATAGAGCTTTGTGGCTCGGGATGTTCACTAGTTAACTTCCTGCATGCATCTCCCCCCTCCTTGTGCCTTCACTGACTGCTGGTGGCTTTGCCAACAGATAGCGGTGGCCTAGTCACCAGACGGTACACACCCACATAATCTGCAATGCCAAGTTTTCCCACCCGGCTAGCGGCCTTATAGACCCATTTCTGCAGCCAGCTCAATCTCCAAGCTTTCTCCAACCTGCTGCAGTGGACGAAGCTCTTCTCCGGTGTTTCCAAATCTCACAGCGAACCTGCCAACAGCCTCAAAGAAAACACAATATTTAATTTGCGTAAAATAAACCAGCCCAATTTAGATACATTTAGATTTGCACACAGAGCAATAGACAAAGAAAGTGAGTCCAGTGGATGGCACACCAGCCTAGGAGTCAGAGGACCTGGCTTCTATTCCCAGCCCTGCCACTGACCTGCGGGGTGAGCGTAGGCAAGTCATTTCACCCCTCTCTGCCTCTGTTCCCTCTCCACCCTTTCTTTGTCCTATTTCAACTGTAAACTCTTCGGGACAGGGACAGACTTTCACTATGTGCATGTACAGCACAACAGGGTCTCTCTGTCACAGTTGGGGTCTCTAGGTACTACTGTAATACAAATTACAGACATCCACTGATCTCCTGGTGATGTTGAAGGGACTCTCCCCTCCCTCCCTCACCCCCCAAGGTGATAATCCGTCATCCCTCAGAATGCTTTGCTGAATGCGTCTGTTCCAATGGGCGTTTCCGTCTGGTGTTCTGAAGGCACAGGACTTGGAGGCTGAGGGGTTTTTGGCTTTTACCACTAAGAAGTCAACTTCTTTTTTTATTTTTAATTCATTTGAGAGGAAGACATCCTCTCTCAGATACTCCTGGGATGGAAGCCACAGAAAACCAGATTAAAAAAACAATGCCCCCATCTGGTGCTCACTCAGCATCTTCCTCCTTGGGTGGCTCTCTCGACACACACAAAGATACCTAATTACTTTCCCTATCCCTTTGTCGGCTCATTCTACAACCCTACAGATATCCACATCTCCATAAGTACTTCCCCCCCTCGCTCCCAACTGCAAGTTTCCCCATCAATCACACATACCAAGGTCGCACATTAACATTTGCTCCTAACAGACTCAATCTTGCTCGCTTCTGGTTCCTGGATTACTGGCCTCTACTCAGTTCTCCTCTTAAATTGTTCAAAGAGCCCCCCTGCCTGAAAACTGGCCAGAGCTGTAAGCCATATGGAATTCTGAGTGACAGCGAAAAATAAAAACTGCTCAAGACTTGACATTTGTTTTCTAAATCAATACAATTTTTCAAATTTATTTTTTAAGAATTACTTCTAATATATCTTTTTCACAGAAGGAGGGTATAGGGAATGTTCTCATTCCATCTGTAAACACTGAAATACAGATCTGGGAAACCAGGGAAGAGACACAAAAAAGTGCATTTTACAAAATTCTCAACTAAAATATATTTTACATGTATTACATTTCAATTTAAATTCTACTGACTGCATTTTCAGTTTCAAAAAATATTTCCATATCTAATAGATTAAAAAAGCATGAAATATTCTCATTATGGATAAGACATTTTGATTCATTTACATGCTGTTTGCACAACAGCATAAGCAACCATGTGAGTCTTGAACAATGTTCTTGGCCTGAAGCAGATTCTGACATAACATCAGAAGAGACAGGATTTCTCCTCTCCAGATGGGGGTGACAGCACATCCCAGAACATGGGTAAATACAATTTTTCCTCCCCCTTTGGGCAAGCTGGATTTCTTTTCCCCCACCTGGAAAGGAGATAGGACAGGTGGAGGGGGAACCAGGAGAAGTAAGATTTTCAGCAAGTGACTGTGGTTTCTGAGGCTGGATAGTAAACGCTTTACTGACTTTGCAGTAGTGTGCAGATTTGAATTAGCAGGAAAGCTTGAGAAACCCTGTCACGACACCAGTAAATAAAGCTACTCCTTTTGCAGAAGAGGATCCCCAGGCATCCTAGCATGGACTGTCCCTGACCCCATTGATCCTACTCAGGATGGCTGTCCAAGGAGTCCCAAATCTGACTCAGAACATATCAGCTTGTCCATATAAGGGTTCCTAAGACTTTCCCATATCATCAATCTGGGCTGTTTCCCCTGTATTAGTCCCACTGCTCCATTTTCCTTGTGCGCCCCTCTCCACCCTGTAGCCACAACTAACTACCTCTCACCATGGGACCAGAAGGGCAGGCAGCAGCTACAGAAACTACAATATTGCTCCACAACCACACCACTGTTTACTACGAGGGAGCAGGAACTACACCATCCTCCCATCTAGAACCAATGAGCATCCATCCCCTCTCACTTGGCCAATTGAGAGCCCTGAGGTTACCCCGACCCTGCTCTGATGCTGTAGTGAAATGCGCTCTGTAGTGCCAATGGCCTGACCTCCTTATTCCAAGTAATTGTTAAGGAAAACACAGACAATTACTTGACACCAACAGTGCCTTGAGGTATAAGTGGGATTAGATGCTTAAATTATGGATTTGTGCTCAGGTGCCTAGGGTTAAACCTCTTGAAAATGAAGGCTTGGGAGTTTTCCCCTGGGGCGCACTGGCAGGGACTTTGGAATTTTCCATCGTCCTCTGGAATACTGAGCAGGAATTGTCCATTGAGATCAAGTGAACATATGCCACACTTCCAGGGTTGGCCCTCATGGACCTCAGACCTTCCCATCTTCTTTCAAGGTTCTCTTGTCCTTCCATAAACATTCCCCTCTTTGGTATGTAGAGCAAATCTATGGATAACGCCTGTGTTAACAGAAACACAGGCTGCACAATTTTCATGTAACGGAATTTAATGTGGTCGGGATATTTTCTCCAGGCCAGGAAGGCGTAGCCTCAGTGATCAGAGCAAGAGGAAAATCCGCTTGATTCCAGCTCCGTCAGTGTCCGTGGTGAGTAAAGGTAGTGCTACTTCCACTTAAAGGACAACAACATTAAAGCAGTATGAACACTTCTATTGTTTAACACTAGTTCAGGCACCCCCAAAACTGAAAATGCAGGTCCCTAGTTTAAATGAGTGACTCCAGCAGTCAGCAGGTACATGGACCGATACAGTGTTGATTCTCATTCTTTAAATTAGTGCAATCTACAAATGGATTCCCAGCTTTGTGTGACTGATTCAATGGACTCTGTTATGCTGTCCTTTGGTTTTCTTTAGAATTAACTTCAATAGTTTGTGTTAAGATAAACTAAAGTATCTCTAGGATCTATACACATAAGGCAAGAGGCAAAAGTATCCGTAGGAATCAGGTAGCATTTTTCAACAACGCACACCTCTCATTGGTCAGTTCCTTTCAGAAGCCACAAAGCCACCCTGGTGAGCATGTTCAGATGTCAGTATAAGTGGTAGGGGAGGAGGATGGAAGGCAGTGCCAAGAGAGAGCACTGCTAATTTTCTCAGCAGTACGACCATGCCCAAGACCAAAACAATCGTGTCAGGTGTCATTTTTAGGATGAAATAGCCAAAGGAAATATTTTTCATTTCTTCCCCTGCCTCTAGCTTACCCACCTATGGTGGAATGTGCACATCTAGATTCTACAGGGACTAAACTACAGCAAAGAAAACTGAACTTGGAAGGGAGAGAATAAACCATTTACACTGCTAAGGAAGGCCTCTGATGTCAAGGAGGGCAAGGAGATGAGTATCCTAAAGAGAAGAAAAGCATGGCTTTCACCTACAGAGCAAACCTCGTGTGTTCCATATCTTACAACAGTACGTGTCTGCTAGAGGTGTGCCTTGTTGGCCAAAGACCTCTGACAGACATGCAGCTTTCCATAAAGGCGTGAGGTAAGGCCTACTATCCCTCGCCCCGTTTTCTGCCTTGCACTGAAACAGAGTTCACGGCCTGCCTAAAGGCCCCAATCTGGGTTGTAAAGCATAGACTGCAGAAAAATTGTACAGGGAAAAGGAGTCCCTCTCCCTTTGCAAAGCAAAAACTATTCAGTACGGCAGACGGCCGCTCTGCACTTGGCACAACTTCAAGAGGCATTATTGGATTTTGAAGTAGCAGTGACATCAAGAATCCCCACACCCTGCCTTTTCTGCTGGGCAAGCATGACTCTCCTGCACCATGCAAATGAACTGGGCTTTGCCCTCTCTCTTCACATCAGGACATGAAAACCATGGACCTGTCACAGCTTGACTCATACCTGTACCACAGCATCCCTCCTGCATATTCTGACCACCCCCACCAATGATGGCTTTGGATTTAGTATACTGGCTTTTCTCCCCTGCAAAACCCCTCTCAATATATGCATCTCTATATACATATATAGATATAGATTTACATACGCAAGTACCTATATCTATATACATATATTTATTTATAGGTATATATTTTAATTTATGCTCTTTAATGAAGTGCTGTGCTTTGAACTGCTGGCCTTCCTTGACAGGGATCTGTTCCTGAATGCGGAAATCTTTTCAGTCTTTGAGGACAGAGTTCTTGGACGTTCCTTCTGGCCTGCAAGCAGTACTAGAAAAGTTGCTGAGCATGCATGGATGTCCCAGATGGTCAACCTGCCAGTGGCTCTCTGGTGCCACTTGTCATCACCATAGCTGGACTGAAGAGTTTTGCTACTGCGGATTCTTCAAGATGCGTCCATGTCGAAAATCATAGACATGGCGGCAGAGAAAAACCAGATCAGGATCAGTGTCCTCTGGCACCTTGCGATGTGGAGGTGTGGAATACTCTTCTGACGGAGGAACCATCATTGTTTTCCTGCCTGGGATCCCCTCGACACGACGCTTTGCCAAGGCACAGAATCTGCAATGTAATTAAATACAAAAAGTCACAGGGAATCTTCATTTAGTGCCTTCACTGCTCAAGCTTTCACTATTCCTGCTAAGGCCTCCTGCTGGAAGAGACTATAATCTCTTTCTGCTCCTTAGGGTTACACCCATTATAGTATATTCCTGCCAGGCTACTCCAGGAGTGGGGAGGATAAAGTTATGGATTCTGGAACAGAACTATCCTTTCACCAAAAAGAGATTTAGAGGTTGGTTTACAAGTTATAACTACTCTGATCTTTACCAAGTAGCACACTAGTTTAGTTTCCTGGCTGGTAGATTCTGTACAGTTTTACAGTATGGAGGATTACAACAGTTAATCTGCATTGTTTAACCACCTTTGCCTTATTTCTGTTGATTAGCACTGGAAAAAGATTATTGCTCAAATAAAGGTGATTAAGCAAGAACATAAACCAGGTCACAGAACACTCCGTTCTTTGAGTCAACAAGGCCTTTTACTGGTGCTGCAGGATGACAAAAAGACTTAAATTAATGCATGGTAGAGTTGGATATTCTGCAACAATAACTGCCATTTGTGAGCCTGGTCCAGGAGGAGGAATATGCCCTAGTGGATTATGGTACTTTAAAACAATGACCGGACATTTGCAGAAATAATGCGTGCGTATAAGACGATTCGCCAGCCAGTCAACCTGATAATTATACCACAGTGTTTTAATTTATAAGCACTCATGGCAGAAGACTACTGGGCACCTTAAAAATATAAACATTTTAGTATGAATGGAGAGAATGTGCACAAACAGAGCTGAGACCAGGAGCAGAACAAAGCATGCCATCCAAACACCAAGTAAAATAAAAAACCTTGAGCCTTGCCCAGTGGGACGAAACAGACATGCAGTGGGGAGTGTTGGGAGGGACAGCATTCCTGGCCCTGCAGAGAAGGTCCTGCCTTCTGTCCTTTCTACAGTTTATTTATAGCAAAGCAGCTGTAAGAACCTCACTGAGCTCAGCTGTAGCAGCAGGACATAAGCAGAAAATACCTGATGTAGAAGAGCCCTCTTACATAAGGTTATATGACTATAGCCATAAAATAGTGATACATTAGCTGCCTGTTCAGCAAGTGAGCAACCTATGGAATGTGGGTGTAAAACTTGTGGGCGAAGGCTCCTGCACAGTAGCCAAGCTTGTTCTGCAATAGCTGCAGAGCTGGAGTGGTTTAAGGGCACAAGCATGCACATAACAGTAATCCAGCCTAAAGATCAAAGGCTGGAATCTCCATGCTAAGGTCGGCATCAGGAAGAAAGCGCCTACATTTGAAATATTTTGAAGCTTAAAAGCAAACAAACAACTGTTGACCACTGATGAAACATAGGCTTTGGTGATCAGATTGTGACTGAACACAATTCTCACGGTGAGAACTCTTATCATTGTGCTTGGTACATACCCCAGACACAGAACTGCCAATGAAACAGCAAAATCCTCCATCCACTGGTAAGATCGCCTTCCTATCTAGCTTGAGTTCAAACACGTTCTTTGAAACGACTGTGGTAGCACTGGGATGGAAGCACCATGAACAAGGCTTACGTAATGTGGGGCATCTGCTTACTAACCTAGCTGGTTGAACTCTCACCTGAATAGAGGCACTTAAGAATGGGGGAGGATATCTGCAAGATCTCAATGAAATGGATACCACTGATCAGGCTACCTTATCAGTTCTTCAAGTGGTTTCAAACACACATTGTGCAACAGTGGTTATCTGAACAAGCATCTGTATAGGAGGTTCTTCTGAGCCAGTGAATTCAGTTTTGCTGACCAGTTTGTGAAAACACCTTCCCACTGCCTGTGCTGATGTCTTTAGACTCCCTGAGCATTCAAACCAGTTTAGCACAGGTCAGCACTTGTATAGTGTGCAGAGAGGCACATTTCTAAGGAACACCGCCAACAGGTCCAATTAGTACAAAATTTGTAAAGGCTCCACACGGTGCAATAAAAATATATCAACATTTGGCCAGTGAGTCAGGAATAGCCCCTGTGGGTTCTGAGATGGGTAACCTCTCCGCATACAATAATTTATGAGGAAAGGCTATATTCCAATCACAGCAGCTTCATGTCAGAGCTGATGCAACTTCATAGGTTCAAAGTAATTAGAGTAGGAACAAACCTATCCTATTTTTCTCTGGTAGTTTTTCTCTGAACATACCAAGCACATTTGTGAGAACATCCTGGTTTCTTTTTTTTTTGCAGCGCCTCACTGTGTCAACAAGCTTTTCTTTACTACATTTTCATTCTATGGCTCATTTTAGCAAGTGCTTCTGAAAGTGTAGATATGCCAAAAGGAAAATGACAGAAAGGGGTCTTTCCAAATTATTTTAATTCCCCAATTACTCAAAGTGGATTTATTCCATTTTTATTGAAGTTCCATAAAGGCAAATTCTGAGTAATTCAGAGCTGCTCTAGTTGCTTTAATATAACATCCACCTGCCTGTCAAGCCATGCCACAGGGAAATGGGACTCCTGTCCAGAAGTTTCAAACCAGTGCAGAAGCTCAATGCTATATTATTCCCAGTCACTCACGTCTGCTTTTTTGGGGAGTGAGTTATTAAAAAAGCAGCAGGTAGTTAAGAACCAGGATGTACATGGTGCTCAAAAGAACTTTTGTAAAAATCAGTATAAGTTCGTTTAATTAAAAATAACTATTTTAGGAAATGACCTTCATTTTTAGAAACCCAGTGAAGCATTGGAACACGGCATAAGGACCAGTGTGAAACTGGCTAAGATCGTTTTACTGCCCAAGATGAGCAAAGCATACAATGCAACCAATAGCACAGCGTAAAAGCACATCAAATAGGACAAATTTTTAAAGGGTTATTTTCCATTTTAATAACCTACGGTCTGGACTTTAAATCTAATTTCTATTTTGCCATTGTTACTTTTATGTTAGAAAATACGGTTACTGTTAGAAAATACAGATACTCTGAAGTCCTTGGTCACTAAGACTGATTAAAAATAGCAAAAATTAAACTGTAAAGTCAGTTAAATATTTCTCTAGTCACTATATTGGGTGACCTAATTACCAAAACACCTGATACTATAGACATGCCTACAAAGAGTGATAAGGACAGCAAACACATTAGGCATATGCATTTTAGTTGAACTTGGAGCATACATGTGCACGTGGAGGAAATGTATAATGCTTGTAAGGGTTTGCTACATTTTTCTATTACAGTACACTCCAGTTTTGTAACTGAAATGTTATTGTGTTTTTACTGTGTCTACTGATGAGCATGTTCTGTAGAAGTAAGGTCATGCATGCGTAAACACTTATAAACTACTTAGAGTGTTTATAAAACACAAAGCAAAAAGATATCCAAAGGAGCTAGAGCATGACAAACACTCCTAGATTAGCAGAGCACTCTCATTCACTAAATGTACCGCAGTACAGTTTAACTAGAAGAGGTAGGCTGCAAAGCACATGCAGTTCTGCTGAATGAGATCAGGTAATAGAAATGTTGAAAAGAACTGGTGATACAGAGATAAGCTGCAAAAGCAACAGCAAGTTAAGAGCACCACCTACCTGCAGTACTCTGCAAAGGTCAGAACATAGCACTTTTCCTCAATGCAGGCAATACTGTTTTCATCCTGATGTCGGGATGCAAAGATCTCATTCTGCAAAAGGATATACAAAGGGGACAGTCACTCAACTGGATAGGAGCACTTAGAGAGGCAAGGCAGTCCTAGGTACTCTCTCCTTAAAGAAGAGAAAGGCTATGCACACATGCAACAACACGCTTCTTAAAGAGAAAGCACAACCCCCTACAAGTTAGACGTTGCAATTAACCCAATTTACAGTTATAATTTTATAGCCTAATTGTTTTAGTGACCAAAAGAACTTCACTGTTTAACATTTGACCAAAATGTTATAGCTTTCCCATCACATAAACTCACTGCCATTCTACTTTATATTATCAGGTCTCCACATGTATGGCTAATATCACTGGTCAGTAAGACAGCTGCCACCAGCAGGCAGCTCAGAGATACTGCTTATAACCAAATCTCTCATTTCAAATGCAATTGAGAGTCTGTGACTTATATTTCAGGTTTCAAAGTAGCAGCCGTGTTAGTCTGTATCTCCAAAAAGAACAGGAGTACTTGTGGCACCTTAGAGACTAACAAATTTATTTCAGCATAAGCTTTCAAGGGCTACAGCTCACTTCTTCAGATGCATAGAGTGAAACACACAGACAGAAGATATTTATACATACAGAGAACATGAAAAGGTGGAAGTACGCAAACCAATTGTAAGAGGCCAATCAATTGAGATGAGCTATGGACACATCTGACATCAGGAATCATAACATTCAAAAACCAGTGGGAGAACACTTCAACCTCTCTAATCACTCAGTGACAGACTTGTAGGTGTCAGTTTTGCAACAAAAAACCTTCAAAAACAGACTCCAAAGACAGACTGCTGAACTTGAATTAATATGCAAATTAGACACAATTAACTTAGGCCTAAACAGAGACTGGGAATGGTTGGGTCATTACACTAATTGAATTTTTTTCCCCCCATGTTAAGTTCTCCTCACACCTTCTATGGGTCATCTCGATTATCACTTCAAAGTTTTTTCTTCTGCTGCTACTGATCGCTCATCTCAATTGATTGGCCTCTTACAATTGGTATGCGTACTTCCACCTTTTCATGTACTCTGTATGTATAAATATCTTCTGTCTGTGTGTTCCACTCTATGCATCTGAAGAAGTGAGAAGAGTAGCCCATGAAAGCTTATGCTGAAATAAATTTGTTAGTCTCTAACAAGTACTCTTGTTCTTTTTGTGACTTATATTGTGATAAGTGCTTCTCACCAGCTGACCTTTCAGAATGCTGCATTGAGCAATGTGAATGCAGCTTTTTCAAAAAGTGCTCTTCCAATACCAGACTCAGCAAGAAGACAGCTTAGAGGGGAAAATGTCCTGTAATGTCTGTCAGGGGAAATATTACAAAAGGCCCAAGATGTAAAGAAATCCAAAGTAAAGACAGGATTTTTCACCCCATCCAATCCCAACGTCACACCTCTAGAACTGTATGTGGAAAGACTGGAGAAACTGCATGGCAAAGAATGAACCTTCTTACAATCCCTCACTTTGTTTAGCAACCTAGGCAGGAGCTCTCTTCCTCCCCCACTTCCAATACCCTGGGGGACAGGCTCAGTTTTCTCTTTCCTGCTCTGGAAATCTTTTCTGATTTATTTACACAAATAAATGATATGAATGGTACTTAGCCAACCTCTCCCACTAGCCTCTAAAGTACTGTAGTGATCAGTCTCAGAGTAAATAAATTATCCCCTTTTCTTCTCCAACTCTCCCCCATCAACTGAAAGAGCTATTCTAAGTGATGAAAAAATGGCAATAGCGTCTTCTCCCCAGTCTGAATCTCGAAAGGGTGCATCTGAAGCAGTTAGGGAGGGGTTAACAAGTGCTGCCACTGGGCATAGGCCAACCCAGCTGGAGCTAATTTAGTATCAGGTGTGGGAATCCAAAGTGAAGAGGATCTGGGTGCTGTTGTGTAAGTGCCAGCAATGTGCTTCAGCGTTCGTTTCGCCTGGAGCCCCAGGGAAGCAGGGTAGGCGGAGGACGGGCTTCACTACAGCCTCAGGAGCAGGGTCAGAGTCTGGGAACGTGATCAACAACTAGAAAAGCAACAAAAAACTAACCAACAAACAAACCCCAACCCGTAGAGGTGTGTGAATGTTTTGGTTTCCTCCTTAAATCAAGTTTACCTGAGTCATCCTTGGCAAGTCTATTCCACCTACTCAGCCCAGTGGCAGCTTCTCCTTTTAAAGCAGTTTTTGTATAGTAAGACAGGTGTGGGAGGAGGAAAGTGAGGTAGTTCCTCCCTAACCTGACTTCTTGCTCTCTATGCACTAAAATGCAGCTAGATACTCTCAGATTTCGTTTGTGGACTACAATGTCACAAGGTACCAAACTGGTTTCCAAAAGAAAATCTGGGGATCATACATGCGGCATGAACAACTACTGAATGGAATTTAAAAACAGCACATTGTGGACTTTTTGTTGGATGGAAAAATGGCAGTAACTCATTCCTCTCTTATCTCTCTGTTCTTTTGGTTTAAAGATGTACCTTTTCCCCTCCATACAAAACCAAGCAAAGCAACAGGCCTGGGTTTGAAGGCATACTGGGTCACAAGTTTTACTTTTAAAAGTGAACACTCTGTGCAGAAGGAGCACAGTATCCTTCTTAAATCTGTTTTTAACCCCCCTAATAAATCCACCCTTTTCTGCCCATTATACAAAAAGGGAACAGGAGCTGTTGGTCCCATATGACTAATTTCAGGCTAGAGGGATTGGACTGATCCCCTAAAAGAGGAGTTTTTAATAGAAAGTCACAAATTCAATTAATAGATTTAAGGAAAGAAGGGACTCATTCGGATCATCTAAGTCAGAGTCCCACATAACACAGGCCAGAGATTCTCACCCAATAATTCCTGCATCGAGCTCATAACTTCTGGCTGAACCAAAGCCCATCTTTTAGAAAGACATTCAGTCTTGATTTAATACAAAACACAGCATCTTCTGATTCCCAAAACAGTGCACCTTCCCCTAGCTAAAGTCAAATAGCCTCTTTTCTAAAGTGGCATAGGACTGTTTTCAGAACAGAGGAAATAGTAAATTTTAAAGCAAAGAAGATCCTGCGAAAGGAACAGATACTTCTGTTACCACCCATCCTTGCTACTCACAACATCAGATTGCTTGTGTCCTACATGAAACACACTGGTTTTACCCATTCAACACAAAAATATGGCAGCATCTGTGGAGCAGCCAGGAGACCGGTGTGACAAGGATCCCGCCTCCATGTGTTATGAAGGGCTAAGCACGAATGCTGAGCAGGGATGTTCATTCCCTGGTATAGAGGGGATCCTTGCCAAATATCCCCTAACCGTCCCAACTAGGTATTTGGGACTGCTCACCTGATGCATGCTGGGATTGCGACCTCCCTGAGTGTGCTCTGGTCTGTAATACCACAGGAGACTCATCATTAGCTCTCCTGGAAGGAGACAAGAGACATTTTAAAGTTAGTGATGAAAACATGCATTAAGGAGTATCACAAAATCCAGTTTCAGTTCTCCTGTTTCATCCATCAGCCCTTCTATTTCCATAGCTCTCACCTAACTGCAGCTATACTGTGATAAATATTTGATGCTGAGCTGAGTTTCCTTTTGTTATAGCAACTGACTAGGTAAAAGAAGTGGTGTCACTATTCCATTGTACCTGCCCCACCTAATAACTATTCACAGTCCCAGATGAAGAGGTCACTAGTCAACAAAGCCAAATGTTCAAATATGAAATAGCAGCTGAACTGGGATTTATCAAGTACACGGGTCCAAGGTCTGGTACTTGCAATATTTAGTTCTGGACAAATGCAACAACAAAACAAGCACTGCTAGCATGGTCGCAGCAGTGGCCTTACCATCTTAAGTTTTGCTATTTCACAAGCTGTCAGGGGTATGACGTGCTCTGTATGATTTGGCATACTGAGCTTCCAACTTGTACAAAGAATTAGGCTCTAGCCCTGGAGACCTGTCAGATATGGGATCTTACAATCAAAATCACACTATTCCAATTACTGTTCGGCTTGTCCCTATTACATGATTTTCAGTGCTAATATCAAGAACTTCTGCAGCTACAAATCAATGCTTCATCTCCCAGATTACAAACTGCCTAGGACATTTGCACAATTAGTGGTTCATGAGATACCTGCTCCTACAAAATCACATGGGAGAGATTGTTGCAAAGATCTTTAGTTGGTAGATCTGTGCAGATCCTTTAAGGACAACTACTGATTCTGAGTTAATGACTAAAAAGATGAAATTTCAGTTCTTGTATCGGGGTCACTATAAGGCTCTGATTAACTAGCTCCTCCCCTTTATCACCCAAACCTGTAGTGGTGAGTTATTCTGGCAAATTAGCGTCCGCTACTCAATTCTGCCATTAACCCATTTCCACTCAGTTCTTTGGAATTTGACCGACAGAGGGTGAACATAATGTACTCTGGCTTTCTGCCCAGTACCTGTTTTCGGGTCTTCCCACAGCGCCGATATCTTTGCCACATAAGGCATAGATTTCTTTCGCGGTCCTGATTTCAAAAGGACTGTATCTCGTACCCGGATAATTTCCCCATCTCTCTCCACAGCCTGGTAGCTCTTACGAACAGCTGGCTCTGGCTCATTCTACAGTGTTGGCAGGGGAAAGACAGGCAAAAAGTTAGGCTAGGAAATACTTTAGAACAACTAATAAAAGCTGCCTTTAATCTTCCTGGTCTTGATTAAAACAGTTCACTAAAAGCCCTGTCCGAAGTGGTGCACCTTGGCTGCAAGAGATCCCAGAGAGAAGTCACACAGCACAAACCCACTCATAGCATCTCTACATCCAGAGGGTAAATTTGAAAAGTGGATGTGAACTATTTGCTAATGAACCTAGAAATAAAAAGCCACAGAACATTCTCCTAGGTTCAGTAATCAAGTGTCTTCAGATCAGGTATGGCCACCAGTCTGATGTTCAGAAAGGCTATGGAGAAAACACACTGCTATTGCTTCTGTACAGTAGATTGCAGAATCTTCACCATGCCAGTTTAAGAATCAGTCCTAGTCTAAAAGGAAAAAGTAGTACTTCGAAACCATCTCCCCCGTTGTATTTTAAATGGATCAAAAGTGAGCATTCCTACACCTGTGCACACACAAACCTGCTTTCAGGTAAGTGTTCTTGTGACAACCCTTTTTTAATACTATCAACCTAGATATTGTAGATTTCCAGCTGCTTATGCTACTGGTGCCATTGGAGACTAAATTTGTTGTTTGTTTTGAAATGTAATAATTATGCTTCCTAAGAGACTATTAAAAACTATTTGTAAGAATGCAGCAACATGTAATATGTCCTCTTGAAAATACAGGCAAAGTGAAATCCACTTTACCAACTAAATGAAGTAGAGGGGTTGTGACAACACAAATTGGACTGGAGCAAAAACATTTGGGCTGAGTTACTTGATTCTTGGCTTCATTCTTCTGCCAGCACTACAGCAGCACATGCCCTTGTCTCCAGCATGACAAATGAGCAAAGAAAAAGCCTAAAAGGTGAAGGCTGCTTTTCTGCTCTGCTCCCACCTGACCTCTTGGGCATGAGGAACAAGAGTAACGGGCTCTGCCTCTATGGGTACATCTACAGTACAAAACCAAACCAAACCCAAAGCCGACATTCCCACTCAGGCTGGAGCTTCGGCTCTGAACTCAGCAAGGGGGTTGGTCCCAGAGCCCAAGCTCCAGCCCTAGTGGGAATGTCCACACAGCTATTTTTAGCTCTGCACTGCATGCCAGAGTGTGTAGACCTGGGCTCTGAGACTCTCTGCCACAGGGTTGTTTTTTTGCAATGTAGATATACCCTCTGAGTTAAGAGCCACCTGTTCTGCCCCAAGACATGGGATAGTTTCCTTCCGATTTTTTGCCAAATTTGTGTGTACAATTTGATATTATGGATAAAATGAAACCACAGAGCAGGGTAACCCCTGATGCAGCAGAGTTGCCTCACAGGGACAAATCTCTACTCCTACAGGCTCAGAATGCCAGAGATCTGTTGAAGGGGGAAGCCTAGTTGGGAAACCCCCATGGAGAAGAACAGCTGGCTAGGGCCTATAAATAGGGCATAAAAGATGTGGGCTGGTGGGGCCCCCATTGGGCTGACTTTGTGTCCTTCCCAAGGCCGTGTACTGGGCAACAGAGGGGAATTATTGCTGGAGCTACAGGCACCACCAATGGCTGACGAGACAAGCTCAAGCAGCTTGGCAGTTGCTATTTTTGCCTTAGAATTGCCCTTAGACTGCTGCTTCCTCTACTCCCTGTAGTGGGGATAGAAGGTACCACTTGCCACTTCCCTGCTGGGGTTCACTGCTTTTCTGATCCAGCACCTGGGTCCTGGCTTACAGGAGGCCGTCGTCCCTCTTTGACTACAAACCCAGCAGCACTCGTTATCAATAATCTGGGAAGAGGGGCAGGAGAAGCAGGTTTTCCTTTTAGGCTTTTTCTCTGCTTGCCTGTCATGCCAGACGCCAGGGCAGACCAGGGCATGTGCTGCTGCAGTACCGGAGAAAGAACGGGAAGCCATCAATCAACCCAAAGCCCAGCAAAAATGTTTTGCACCAATCCAACTGTTCCCTTGTTAAAGAAATGCTGGATGACATCCAGTGAGATCGTGCTGTTACAGAGGTAACAGCAGGAGCGTCACTCTGGAGAATGCTCTTGTACCTGCAGTCAAGTCTACCTAACCTGAAATCCTGCAACCCCCCTTCCTTGTCCCTACTGGATCTCAGTTTACTGTGCAGCATGCTTGGAGGCATACATAGGAAAGCAGGATTTTTCCAGCACTTACCACAACATACACGGCCTTTTCGCAGGCTGCACCCACGGGTATCCAGCCATTGGTCGCTCTCCTCCTGCTGATGCGCTGCTGCTTTGGATGAGAGTGACCTCCTGCTGCTTTGCTATCACAGGCATGTAAACAGCCCGTTGTATTTCGAAGACCAGATTTGGAGCCACTGGGAGGCTTGGAGCTCTGTGGACACTCTCGGGCCATGGTCTGGGGTTCCGAGTTGGGAGTCTGCAAGTGAGGAACTGGTTCTGCAGCTGGTGGCACACTGGGCACAGGGCATCCTGAGAGTGGGTGGGCAGGTGATGCGGGGTGCCCTGCCACAGGGATTGTGAGGCTCAGCTGGTCCAGAGATTTGCAACTTTCTAACAAGAGAGGGGGAGAAGGGAAGAGTGATATTTGTACGGCAGTTTCTTGATAACGACTAAATTAGCAGGATGATCCCAAGCTAAGCAATACTTTCCTACAGAATTCTCTTTATTGCACTACTAGTAGTAGACAATACTTATATTAAAGGTAAACATGGACCTCCTGTACTAGGAAGCATTTTGTACTACTGCTCAATTCTAAAAGCAATGACATTTGAATATGCTGCTTTGAAAATGCAGTTAAGTACATCCTCACTATGACAAACCCATTTGATATGCCCCTCGGTAATGCTAGCCTATCATGTACAAAGGGCTGGGTTAGCACCCTAAGTGATACTAGACTTCAGTGATTCCAGCCTGTCAACATACATGTAAAGGTGAGTAGCAGCAGGGCTTACTGTGCGAGAGAGTGAGAACTCGCAAAGGACTAAATTATACATGAACCATCTGTCAGGGACTCTCTACACATACTCAACCCTGCCTCAGCACAGGATGGTGGACTAGATGACCTCTTGAGGTCCCTTTTAGCCTTACATATCTATCCCTCCGTACTAATTCAAAAGCCCAATTTCCTTCAAGGTGCCAATGCAGGCACTAAGTTTAGTCAGTGGAAGTGAAGAGCTTTCTCTAATGAGATCCAGAGCAATGATAAAACATGGGGCCCAGCTTGAAACAAAGCATGGGCTGTTGCTTTTAGGACAGCCCTATATCCCAGAAGCAGACAGATTTACTACAAGTCAGCTGACAAAGCCTTCCAAAAGCATCCCGAAGCATTTTACAATGATAACACACATCCAAAATTCCCAGTGTCCGAAGTGTTTAATCTATGAAATAAGCCAGAGTAAAAAAGAAAGAAGCTTAGATCTGAAGAAGTCTAGTGACACAGCATTATCAACTCCGGCAGGAAGGGAGCCCCCAGCTTAAACAGCCCAGTACATACGAAATTCCCCATGCTTCATAAATCTGAAAGCATGCATCCTGGAAATGCCAACGGGGCAGCTTGAGGCAATCTCAGACAGCACTAAGGTTCACAAAGACAGTTGCTTTGATACATCTGCAGGTCCCCAAGTGGGCACCGCCTTAAAAATCAAAGCAGTTTAAGAGAATCAGCGTAATAACTGATTCAATTTACAGAGTGAAGCATGGCTGAGGCTGCTCCAGACAGCAGGAAACTGCTGCCCTCTGCCTCCCACTCAGTGAGCTGTAAAAGGTTATGAAACAATCACAATTCTTGGAGGTAGGAGCAGTAACAAAAGAAAGATGCATTCACAGATTAGCAGCAACAGCTATAAAAACAAGCACAGCTAACAGAGCTGGTCGGAAAGATTCTTGATCTCTCTGCTTGCTCGGTTTGTAGCAGCATGTAGGGCTACAGGTGTAGAGTACTGTTCCCCTGGGAGGAGGAGTGTTTCCTGTCACTCAGCAGCTTTCCTCCGACTTTTAGCTGATGGGGTTAGTGGGTGATTGTGATGGGTGTTTAAAAGATGGTGAAGTGGGAGGAAGAACATGGGACGGTGCAAAGGGGTACACAAGGAGAATGGAGCAGTTGTACTAATAAAGGGGAAACAGCCCAGAATGATGATGTAGAGAAGTCTTAGAAACTCTTAAATGGACAAGCTGATATGTCTTGAGTCAGATCTGGGACCACTTGGACAGCCACCATGAGTAGCTGTATTTAATGGTGTGAAGATTAGGAACTGAACTCTGGCACCCTATGGCCTAGGCACCTAGGCTAATTCCACAGATGACCTGGATAATAATGTAGCAGCCTCATGGACATTGAGATCACAAGCCCTTTTCAGTTCCAAACTGAAGCATGACAAACAGCTTCATACTAATACAGGGGTTCTCAAACTGGGGGTTGGGACCCCTCAGGGAGTCGTGTGGTTATTACATGGGGAGGTCGCAGGCTGTCAGCCTCCACCCCAAATTCCCGCTTTGCCTCCAGCATTTATAATGATGTTAAATATATTAAAAAGTGTTTTTAATTTATAAGGGGGGGGGTCGCACTCAGAAGCTTGCTATTGAAAGGGTCACCAGTACAAAAGTTTGGGAGCCACCGCTCTATTAGCTACCCACCTTAAGAAAGGGAAAGACTTCATTCAACCAGTGCTCAATAGGGCCACAAGAACCCCATCATTTCCTACATTCCCATCTGTCATTCATACATTCCCATCACCGAAAATGATCTGCCCGGATTTAACCTCTCTAGCATCCCTTCACCGCCCATTAATTCATTGGTTTCAAGTGCTACCAATAAAGCATCCCCCATGTCTAAAAATAGATAATCATTGTGGCCAACTCCTCATCCAGTCTGCTCAGTCTTAACCCCATTACCCTGTGTGCAGTTTTACATAGCAGGCGGCTGTCACTGGAACACAAGAGTAATCCCTCTCTCTCTCTCTGCCGGATATGGCACACAAGCACTGCCCACGGCACCAGTCTAATCCTTTCACCTGTATACAGCGGATCCCCATCATTCACCTACAAGTGAACACATCCTCCCCAGTGAATGAGACTGGCACCTCATTCTTGCAATGCACTGTGCTACTCTGAGTACAAAATTAACACCTGTCCCCCGTAAAGAGAAGGCTAGTATCTATAAGCAACACTAACTAATCCCATCACTATCAGGATGGCAGCGTTCAAAATTAGTTACCTCTACAAGGGCAGTTTGGCCCCACTAGGTACCCAGCTAACCTCTCTAACAACAGACTGTAATCAACAAGAATATAGACGCAAGGCACTTGATATGTCAAGCTGGGGTATCAACCTTATCCCCTTTTCTCTGCATATGACATAATTCAGGTTAAGTAATTCTTTAACTCACTGAAGCTGACCTTTCCAGGAAAGACTCCGATCTTTTTCACAGGGCTCAACAAACCAGATCTAGAACATTAAACTTTATTTATGCTAGAAGAGACCTCCCTCCACAATTCACTCAGCAAAAGCAGAAACTCTAGGGTTTTCCAATTTTGCAGAATTCTAAATGGAAGTTACTCAGCAAGGAAGACAAGAGGGCCTGTCCACACCTTTGAACACACACAATGCAAATGTACCACATTTAAGAAGTGTGCTACCTTGCTATTTCCCTTTAAAAAGAAAAATCTATAGCAGGGAAAGTCTGGAGGAATACAGCAGAGTTGGAGAAATCCTACCTGTGGGACAGATTGGCACTACTCATGGCATCTTAGCTATCAGCTTTCCAAGAAGGGATGACATCAATTTTCTCCCTCTGCATAAGACATCAACTTTTCTCTCTCTACATAGGAAATCACTCAGAGCACCACCAAAACATCATCACACCCCTTTCATCTGAATGTTAAGCTAGCATCACTAAGGTGCCTGACCCAATTCCTTTTAGTATAGTATAGACTGGCATGACTCAAGGCAGTACGTCAAAGAGCAGTATTCTTATTTCTGAACTAGTCTTCTCACAAGTATTATTCAGTTATGAAAACACAGAGCTATTACTGAGACTTTTATGTTACTGTCTAGCCCCCAGGGTGGGGTGGGGGCTTCCACACCAGGACAGCAGAGATATATTTTGGAAAAAGGAAATCTACACTTTGCTCAAGTGCTTCTGAGTTACAGCACCTTCTTAGAACGGAAGGAGGCCATAAAGCCCATCTCATCCTGTACTCTTGACTTAGAAGTTTCATCCGCCTACCTAAAATCCCCCAGCAGTTTTAATTGGATAAGTTATCCTTCCCTTTGAATCCTAAACTGTACAGCATTGCTGCATGTAGCTGCATCTTCAGAGACAATTCCATCTCAGCGGTAGATGAAGCAATCCCAGTTTATAGATTACACTGTATTTTGGCAATAGCAACACACACCTCCTTTATAGCTTGGTGGCTTTTATGCTGAAAATGTACTGGTATACGATTGGCCTGGCACAATAATTCTGGTAGCCAGTTTTAAATATTGTAAACAGACATTTTTCTACATAGTGAAGGCAAAGCTCCTGGATAAAAACCACAGTACAAAGTCGATGGATAACATAGCTAGAAAAAAAAGCTACACAAATACCTGAACCATTTATTAAACATATTACGCTTCTGGATTTCAATGTCTCATAGGCTACACACAAAAGCAGGGAAAGGGATCTAATGGGATCTCAAGAATCCACTGACATTCAGTGAGTTAATTATTTCAATGTACAAGGTGCAATTATGTTACAAATCTCACTGCTAACATCTTTTGGTGTTTTTCCAAACTGGGTTGTGTGACAGAGTGCTGGACAACAGCAGCTATCCCAGCGCTCTGATCACAGGATCACCAGTTAAATCACCCGGGAGGAAACCTGAGGAGCAAAGCTGTGCCTAATTGATAGATTGGGAATGGGCAGGAGAGAGCTACAAGGCTAATGAATCCATCAGCCCAGAAAGTAGAAAACACACAGGAAGGATGTGCTCAGTGGGGAAGAGAGAAAGACTGAGAATGGCAGGCAGGCTTTTCAGGGTCAGAGGCAGAACCAGGAAAGCTCTTTCAGAAGGAAGATACTTTCCGTCTCCCCCACTCCTTGGCTGAGAGAGCAAAGAAGCATATACTATTGTAAATACAGAGCTGCACAACTCTGGAAAGGGGGTGGGGAGAATACTGTAATACATTGCACAAGGTGTTTGACTAGAAGGCTCCAAGCAGTTTGTGCCTAGAGAAGGGACAGGAGCAGGACGGTGCCCTGTCACAGGTAGCCCCTGCTGAAATACTCAATAACTTTGGTGCATTCAAAGGAAAGAAAAAACCCAAATAAGAGATTTTGTGAGATTGCAATAAAATGTATTTTGGGAATGTCATGGTTCGCAGATCAGGTACTGTGCAGAAGCCAGTGCCAGGTTCCACACACTGCCCTATCAGCATGCTTCAACCCTTCACTAAAGGAAGCCCCTCCAGGGATGAAAGGGTCATTCGATCCCCATGGTCTAGATCAGCCTTTGGATTCAGGCTGGAACTCTGAACTAGAGCTCTTATCCACAGTGGTGGCCATTTGGCAAACTGGACCGTTCACCCGCTAGGAACTGAACAGACCACCCCTTCATTTCCCATAGAATAGACAGCAATTGTACTGTAGTTACCGCTAACCTGGGAAGAATTCAAACCAGGGACCACTTTCTTTCTGCCTCAAATCTTACCAGCCTTCTGACTCAATTTTTCCATCCCCATAAAACATTTTAATGGAAACAGCCTTCAGAGGAAAAGGAAGGAATGCCATAACATCTAGAGGTGTAGCTGAACGCTGCATCTTCCTCACCAACAGACAGTACATGTCCCAGATTTAGCTGAACTGAATACATAGGGAGCATGCCTCTTACTTGGTCATGCCCAGGCAACAAGATACCCCACTCTGCTTATCAGTGCACTAATCTAACCTTCTTCACTTAGGCATGCTAAGACCTCCATTTGTTACTTTGTCTTACCTGCTGCAAAAGGCATTTTGTAGGGGTAGCTGTTCCGTCCTGTATGCACACTGCTAATCCTGCTCTCCGGCACATGCATAACTCCACAAAGGCTGTAACTGTTAACAGCTGTTCCTTCTCCACAACAGTATGGAGAGTTACACCAGTGAAGCGGCTGGAAAGGAGTACCTGATGGTAAGGAAGTTGGAGATACCAAGAGCCCCTCACACGTAGACTGCGAAAGCTCATCTTTAGGGTAAACCGAGCAGTGAGAGTAGCCACTGTATCCACTTTGGCCATAATAAACATAAAACCCGTTCACTGGAGTCAAATCTGAAGATTCACAGAGACATCCACAATCCGTGTGATTTCCTGGCACAGGCAAGGGATGGAACTGCTGCACGGGGAAGGAAGGCTGATGAAATTCCTGTTTGGGAGTAGGAGATTTCTCCCCAGGTCTCCCATACTCAGGCTTCATGGAAGCTTGTCCACCCATAAGCAAAGGCAGTCTGTGATAAAAACCCTCTGTGCTATCATAGGAATTAGATAATGGTTCATAATTCAGGGATTCAATTTTTCCATGGAGACTAGGGGAGTCCTGATGGTCTGCTTTCCTAAAAGCACTTGCAGGAAATCCTTGCCAGCCATGTGGACCCTCCATTTTTACATTGGACATTTCCTTTTTGGATTTGACACAATTCTTCCTGTTGGCTTTGGCCCACTTGAGCCTCGATTTGGAACAGTGGTTCTCAGACTTGCCCTCTCCATCTGATTTACTCCTTGGCTTCAGAGGTTGGTCTTTTTCATGGGTTAGTTTCAAAAATGCCACAGCATTGAGACTGGCCAATCTCTTTGGGGTGGGATGATAGGGAATCCCACTATCCTCCCTCTTTGTTCCATCTTCAAAGACGTCATCCAATGAATGGTCAGAGCTATTGCATTTCTGACTGGATCCACTCTGACTCTTTCCCTTAGCTGTTTTTACAGCTGGCTTTCCCAATGAGGGCCAGTTGCCACTGGCTTTGCAGTGCAAGCCCTTAGTACTGCAATCTCCACTGGCTTTGACAGAGTCTTTCCGAAAACGCCTGCCAGATAATAAGCCATCATCCCGTTCAAAGAGCAGGTTATTCACTGCCTCTGCATTCAGAGACGCTAGTCTTCGTTTCCTGGGCTCCAAAGGAGCAGTACTGGGTTCCTGTTCTGTTCCAGGACAAGTTATTGTGCTCTCTTCCCCAGGTGGATCACTCTTCCCTGCTCCCAGAGTCTGAACTTGTTCTGGGAAACAGGGAGGTCTGAAGTCATCCATCCAACTGGAGAGGTCTCTTTTTGTGCCACTCTGGGTCTCTTTTGACAATGATCCAGCCACGTCCTCTAGTCTGGTGAGAAGCACTTTGCACGTTTTTTTGTCCACAGGAGTGATCAGACGTTTCCTTAATGGGTACGTCTTTCTGATCTCCTGCAAATTCCTGCTTTTGTTCACACCCATAAACCCACTCTGGCAGTTTTGAATATCAGTGGTGTCTCCTTGCTCACTGCACCCTGCCTCAGTCCTATCCATTCTTTCACCGTCTACTGGTGACAAAGCTTGGCCAGCAGAACCAGCTGGATGTTTTAGAAGGAAAAGTTGTTTCTTCCGGGCATGAGTCATAGGACCAGGTTCCACTCCTGTAATCAAACAGAAAAAAAAATGTTTATTAATATCACCGAAAGGGACCCATCTCCTCACAATAGACCAAATGCGAAATAGGAAACATTTGAGGATGCTGGTTACTATACAAAATATAGTCTTTCTGGGTCATGGCCAGTTTAAACCAATCAGAAAACAAGATGTAATGAGATGTGGTCTAACATTAAATCCAGAATATGACAGTAATTAAATATGTGACTGATACTGAAAGCCTCAGAAGCCAGGAAAAATCAGGGTTAAAGCCAAAACTTCATCCCTCACATGCACTATTATGCCTAAGTATTATTCCAAGTATGTTACATGAAAGTCCAGTCCCCAGTTAAACTGACATGATTTTTAATAAGTCACAGATTTTAATCAAACTAACTAAAGTTAATTTAAACCCATGCCCAAGGTGTATGATATAAATACATTCTAGGTATATTTTTGATTACTTGCGTGTTGCTACAAGCAGGGCTATTTCCCAGTCATTTCCCAGGACAATTAGACAAAAGATAACAAGTTCACCTTACCAGGCAGGGACGATTTCCCGGAATGGGGCCCCGTGCCTAAGAGCTGCCATACAGGTGATCAGCACAAGCCTGGGAGGGAGGGGTGAGGAAGAGGAATGAGGCGTCCTTGTGGAAGAGGTGGGGCCAGGGCAGGGTTTTGGGGAGGGATCCAATGGAGCAGTGAGGGGGCAGGGCTGGGGGTGGGGCCAGGACGGGGATTTGGGGAGGAATCCAATGGGGCAGAGAGGGGGCGGAGTTGGAGGGTGGTGCGAGACAATTCGCGTCCCGGCGTGTGGCACCGTACCTGCTAAAGCCAGCCCTGTTAAACAGGTCATGTGAAAGCTGTACTTTAAAGAAAGCCAAATGGACAGAGACTTACCAACTATAACACACAAACTGAATATATATACAGACCTTTGTGCAGGTAAGAACTTGTCTAAGTGCTTCTCTTAACAATTAGTTTGACATTTTAATTGTTTTAAGGACCAGCCACAACCTTTAAGTAAGCCATCTGATCTGTAGACAGGCCTGCATAATAACTGAATCCCAAGACTATGATTTTGGAAGGAAAAAAAACTTTTGTTCCACTGAGTTAAAGTCTAACCTTTCATCCAGAGTTTGAGAGTCAAAAACGCTATTCAAAACTGAGCTAATGCATGACAAAAATATAAAAGGGGAAATTATAAACATCTCTCTGCAGAACAGGAACAGGTTCTTCTACCTGCATGGTTGAGTGAATGTATGATTGGTGTTTTCCTAGGATTTCAGTTCTAACTTTTTGCTAGGTTTGCATTTTGAAAATTATTTTTGAGTTGAAACTTTTTAGGACTGTTGAGACAATGTCTGTAGAGTGACTCATGACCTCAGTTGTCTCAAAATATCTATGGACTTGCCCACTGACTGGATATATTTTTGGATCCATGGTCTTTGAGTCCATAATTATTGAAATGGGGGAGGTTCTTAATTTGCATAAGGGTGACCTAATCAAACACATAAGGTGATGCCAGTGACTTTAGAAGGAGATTCTATTATGACTCCTGAGGAGGGATTCCCAATGGAAGGAACCAGCCATACCACCATCCTCAAAAACTGGAGGACAGGAAGAAGCTAATACTTGTTACTTCAGGCTTGTTGGCCACAAACCACGGCTTGCTGGCCACAAACCACGGCTTGCTTGCAATGGCTGTTGCAGTGGCTGCTGTGGACCTTGGCTGCTGGCCTCTGGCCATGAGATGCCACCGTGTCTGACCACATGGCCTGTGTTTCCTCCACCTACCCAGATGGCCACCAAGGGGTAGGAGTCCTGCAACATGCAACATCTAAGACTCGACATCTCAAGCAAGTAACTTCTATCCAAACAGCAAGTCCACCACTGTTAAAACCTGAGCCAACAAGAGCACCTGCTAATCTTTTCAAACACGTGCCAGCTTTCTTAGGCTATCCACAAGAGTTGACACCCATTCTGCATATGTATCAGCCTTTCTGGTTTTGTTTTCTTTTCCAACTCTACCTTAACATTCTTCCACTTTTAACTCCAGCAGATGGCTAGTAGTGAGTAGGAATGTGTATGGATAAAACCCACAGGATCTGAGAATTGTGCCTATAGAACAGTTTTGCCAGTACCTGAAACAGCCATAGGTTAACCAACTTTGCTGACTGAAAGATCACACAATATTTCATGGGTTAGAAGTTGTATGCTTATTCCCGAGAAATCATGTTACTTTCCCCTAAATTTGTCATTCAAATTTTAAAAATAACAAGCTATTATCTTGAATTGAATTGGAACATTTCATGTAACCCTATGACTGGGGATGGGTGGTGTGCAAGATTTGCTATTACCTAACGACCATTATTTTTGGGAAAGCCCCTTAATTGGCATCAAAGCTCAACATTAACTTGAAGCTGGGAGGGATTAGATCCTTCCTGTATCAGCTACTTGGCTGAAAGATAAGTATATTGACTGACATTGAGATTGATAATGTCCTCCCATTTTGGGGGCTCTCAGTTATGCCTGCCCAAATTATTAGATAAAGCTGTTGATTTAATCCGGTTTAAATCAACCTGATGTATTTTTTTTTATATTATCTCACTTTTAATTTATTTATTTATATGTATTTTATTTGATTCTTTTGTTTAGTTAATAAAATATATAAATTAGAAACATGTTTGGTTCAGATGTTTCTTTCGATGTCAAAGTTACAGATCTAACAAGTCCCAGGGTAAATAAGAAGCAACTCAGTCTCAGACCCCTATACTGGTGGCTCACAGAACTGCCTCATAATCCTTCCATACTTGGTGCTGGAACAGGAACACTGTTGATTTTTGAGGGAAAGTTGATTTATGTACTGATCACTTCTTTCAGTAAGAGATGTAGGTTTTAGAACTTTTGAGGGCCTGGGATGGTGAATTTCAGCTGGTCAACCTACAGGCTGACCAATTCACTTATTTTCTCATACATCAGTGAGCAAATTTAACTTCAAAACATCAAGAGCAATCAGAAATAGGCAACAAGATCTTCTGTCCCTCTATTTAAAATAAATGAATTTTGTCATATTAGAGAAGAGTCTTCGACTTATCCACCAAACAGGTACAGTATGGGTAGTGGTAGTGCAACCATCCTACACAACCCTGACCTGGACGGAGCCCTTCTACCAGACTGCATGGACAATTGATTTGTTGTAGTATGGCTATTTCTGTGATCCTATTTCTTCTTGTCCCCATCAAAAGGGTAAGTCTCTGGCATAAGTGCTCTGTAGAGAATTATCTCCAGGTTGTTCAGAGAGTCTCACTTGAAATTGACATCAGCTGTCTCCTTCCTCTGCTAGCCCCCACCATTCCATTGTAGGACATGATCACCCTGCAGGCCCCTCCCTCTCAGGGGATATGGACGCCGTGGTGAGGCTGCACCTGACCCTAGGGTGACCAGATGTCCCGATTTTATAGGGACAGTCCCGATATTTGGGGTTTTGTCTTATATAGGCGTCTACTAGCCCCAACCCCGTCCCGATTTTTCACACTTGCTGTGTGATCACTCTACCTGACCCTGACAAAGTGCAAGAGCCGGGCCTGCCCCAGAAGCACCCCAGGGCCCTGCCCCTCCACACCAATTCCACCACGTGTGGGTGGGCAGGCTCAGCCTGGCAGGATCCAAGTGTGGAGGGGCTTAGTGTAGGGGGATCTAGGTATGGGGGGGGAGAGGGTTCTGTATGGGGCAATCTGGGTACAGGTGGCTCAGAGTGGGTGGTCTGGGTGTGGGGGGGATCTGGATGCACAGGGGCTCGTTGGAGGGGGGGTCTGGATGCAGGGACAATGGGACTCTGCAGGGGGGTCCAGGTGAAGGAGGTTGGGGCTCAGCATGGAGGGTCTGGGCTTGGAAGGGGGATCTGGGTGTGAGGGGCTCACTGAAGAGGTCATGTTGCTGCAGGAGTGGGGCTTGGTGGGGTGGGGATTTGGGTGCAGCTTGTTGGGGCTCCATGGGGTGGGGGTTGAGGTGCAGAAGGCTCATTGGAGTGGTCTAGGCACATAGGCGATGGGGTTCATTGGGGTGGGGCTTCAAGAGCAGGGGGTGGTCTGCGTGCAGGGGTGGGGGTCTGGATGCAGGGGTGTGTAGCTTGGCAGGGGGTGGTCTTGATGTAAGGGAGTGGGGCTTGGCAGAGAAGGCTGGGTGCGGGGGGGCTCGGCGAAGGTGGGGGGTTCTGTGTGCAGGGGGATGAGGCTTGGCTGGGGGGTCTGGGTATGGGGGTCCTGTCCAGATGAACAGGGGTTGGCAGACTGGGGAGCAGCTCCCTGTACAGTGACCCATCCACCCATGACTGAGGAGCAATGGGGACAGGAAGCAGGAGTGGTTGGTGCAGAGCTGGGGGAGGTTTCTGGGGGTGGATCGCACCAGGCCCCGACTGTTCCAAGCAGGGGAAGGGTGCTTCTCCCTCACCCCAAGCCCAGCCAGGACTAACAGCTGAGCCCGGCGCAAGGTAGGAGCCACCGGACAAGGTGTCAGGTGCAGGGGGGCAAAACTCAGTGGGGGAAGGGGCTCCAGATGCAGTGGGTGAGGCTCGGCGGGGTGGGGACTGGGTATGGATGCCTGGGGTTGGGCAATTGTGGGGTGGGTCTGACCTGGCACTGGCCAGGGCATCCTCAGCCCCACCCCACCCCGCAGTGACTTACCTCTCCAATGGCTCCTCCATGTTCCCCGATACGACACACCCACGCTACTGGGGAGGGGTGAGTGGCCGCTCTTGAGGCTTCCCTTTGCTTCCCCATCAGAAAGTCATTTTTCTGCAAGGAAGCAAAGAAATCTGCGGTGGACGTGAATTCTGTGCGCACGCAGTGGCAGAGAATTCCCCCAGGAGTAAAATAAGGGAGCAGTTTACAGCCCAGGATACATCCCTTGCAGGTTTGGTGGCACAGCCAGTGCTACCAAGAGACTAACTGCTTAAAATGCTTTTCAAAAACTATAAGTATGAATGCTTAAAATCATATGCCACCAGCCCTGAAAACTACATTTAGTAAGATACCTTTCAATAATAAGTATCACTTAGCATTCAGAAGAAAATTCATACACTCTCCCAACCTTGACTTTGAAATATATGTTCTACTGCACAATACCTAGGCAGAACATGGCAAGTTGTGGTTTATTTATAGCTAGTAGTTTAAAAAAAATCATTCAGCACTGATGGACTCAAATCCCACAGATCAAGAGACACTGAATTTATGGCTGCTTACAACAATCTATAACCCACTAACAATCCCCTCCAACTTCTCCCCTCCCCTCTTTCTTTCTTCCCTATGACTAGAGGGGTGTTAACAGGCCACTTCACTTTGAATGGTCCCTTGAAATATGTGTTTACTTATGCTAAACAATCTGTTCCACCTTGTATTTAGCTGTGACACTCTGAGTACCTTTCCCAGACCTGAAGAAGAGGTTGAAAACTGGTCTCTCTCACCAATAGAAATTGGTCCAATAAAACGTATTACCTCACCCACCTTATCTCTCTACACATCAAGAGAAGCATTTACAGTAGTTTATCATCTGAAGAGATTGCAATAGGTATCTCTATACTAGAAAATAACACATTAAAAGGTAAAAGAATTAATATGTATCCAGATTCCATGCAATATGTTTAAGGCAGACTGATTTAAATCAAAGCAATTTAAATCACAGATTTTAATCATGATTTCAAACAGCAAGCAGGAAACCTTGATTTAAATTGATTTTACTTAGGTTTGCATTTGTATGTTTTAGTTATTTTCCTAATGAAAGGTTGATTCTCATTGGTTGGTATCCATTAGAACATGTTGACTTGCAACTAAATATAGCCTTTATACTAAATTTTGTACTTCTTTTGGCTAACCAGGAGGATATACTATATCTATACACAATTATATAGCTTAACTTACATTTATTCAGTCAAATTCTTAATTTTGACTATGTTAAAAATGGTGAATGAGGCATTTCTTATTTATTAGATTATTTTTTACAAGCCTGACATGGATGAAGATTCAAATAAATTAAAAATGAAAAAAAAAAAAAATTAAACAGAACTACCTTAAATGTGCTGGATACATGAGAAAAAAGTTTATCAGAAACATTTAGCATTAAAACTAACTGGTTTATTAAATAAAGGAAGCATTATTTGTACTAAATGAATTTAACTGATTGTTTCCTTTTACCATGTCCTTCAAGATTTCAAAAGTAGTAAATCTCACCCTCTCACATTGAGTTTTTATTCGTAGATTGGAAGAAGAAGAAAAGAAAGCTTGCCTGCTTTTTCAACTCCCAAACAGTGTCTCTATTTTGAATGAACTAATCATTGAGTTGAACTGATTGAAATTAAATTAACATGAAGAAGATATTGCCTCTGTACAGTACTTGTAGAAGAGACTACTGCTGTCGAAAGCTAGTTTAGCAGTTCAACAAAATCCAGTTGCAGGTGCTTAGCCAATGACTTCCACCAGTTCAGTTGTTTGACTTTCTTTAAAACTTGGCAATAAACATGAACTCCTTAATTTTCTTTGATTTAATTGAAATGATTTTAACATACTATAAGTAGCTTAGGCCTTAATATAGGTTGTCACTTTCAAAATTTAATGTTAAATAGGTTTATTTTTTAAAAATTAACTTGTATTTAATTTAATTTAAAATAATTTTTTTCTAAAAAATCATCTGAATTTTTACCTACCCTGAATCTGTTTCAAAGGTTTCAATTGAATTAGACCTTTGATCTGATGAGTGGTTATACGCAGTACTTACACAACAATCACAAGCAGCTGCTTTTTAAAGGGGTCATGCATGCATATAATTCTGTTCTTGTTAACTGGTGTTATGAGAAAACATCAACTCCTTAAACATTTCTCCCCACCTTTAGAAGTCAATTTCCCTTAAACATCACATAAGGCTAATCGATGACAAAGACCAGATATTCAGATTTAGAGACACAAAATGATTAAAAAATAAGTGCATTTTTTGGCATTACAGCTGAACCTCTCCTTTAAAATTTTGGTGAACACAGTGGTAGTTTAACCCACAGGTAATAAAACACTTTGAAATCTAGGTTTATACCACCAAGTACAAGAGAGATGATATGGAAGCACAAGTCAGAAAGGTATTGTAAGAAGTGTTACTGAGGAATTCCATATTTTCTATTTCAAAGATTCTACATCAAATTTACTCAGTTTAGAAACCAAAGAATGATTCCCCTGCCACCCAACTGCGGGCTTGGCTACACTTGCGAGTTACAGTGCAATAAAGGAGCCCCGGGCGCCAGCTCACTCCCCGTCCACATTGGCCAGGAACGTAGAGCGCTCTGACTCCACGGCTACAGCGCTGCTGGTACTCCAACTCGGCGAGAGGAATAACATTTGCTGCGCCTTGGCTACAACGCACGGGCGTCAGTGTGAACAAGGTATTGCTTACTGCGCTCTGATCGGCCTCTGGAAACATCCCATATTCCCCTTAAGTCAAGTGGCCACCCTTGTCATTGTTTTGAACTTCTGTAGGAATGCGGAAATGCTCTTTCAAAGCTCCATTTCTGACAGCCGACATGCAAGCCATTAGTGTGGAATGCTGTGTGTGAGAGAGAGAGGCAGGAGGTCCGCTCCTGTCTGAACTTACAAGACAGCATGCTGACATGCTCTCGGCCTTCCAAAAACCCACTCACTCTCTCCCCACATACACACAACACACTCGCTGTCACACTCCACCCCATCCCACCCCCCATTTGGGAAGCACGTTGCAGTCACTTGCATGCTGGGATAGCTGCCCATAATGCACCGCTCCCAATACCGCTGCAAGTGCCGCAAATGTGGCTACGCCAGTGCGCAAGCAGCTGTCAGTGTGGACAGACTGCAGCGCTTTCCCTACTGCACTCTCTGAAGGCGGGTTCAACTCACAGCGCTCTACATCTGCAAGTGTAACCATGCCCTGCGAGTACTGCATACTCAACTTAGGACCCAAAAAGACAAATCGTCGTCTTTCTGGCTTACACGTTATCATCAGTATCCTAGACTGCAGTCAAAGCTTAGATTAATTTTGTTGCAGACGAACAAAGCAGAATAGAATCCAGCTCATCGTATAACTGTTGGTCCACAGCTCCAATGCGAGTAATCTCATTTTTAGTCACTGACTTAAATCTGCTCGCTATATGTAGTTAGACTCATAGACTTTAAGGTCAGAAGGGACCATTATGATCATCTGGTCTGACCTCCCGCATGATGCAGGCCACAAAGCCGTCCCTACCCTTTCCCTTGACTCTGCTGTTGAAGTCCCCAAATCCTGTGGTTTAGAGACTTCAAATAACAGAGAATCCTCCAGCTAGCGATCCCCGCCCCATGCTGCAGAGGAAGGCGAAAAACCTCCAGGGCCTCTGCCAATCTACCCTGGAGGAAAATTCCTTCCTGACCCCAAATATGGCGATCAGTAAAACCCCGAGCACGAAGGCAAGATTCTCCAGCCTGACCCTCATTAGCCATTATACTATTTACCTGCCATGGCACGCTGTTCCTTTGACTAAAATCATGTTATCCCATTAAACCATTCCCTCCATAAACTTATCTAGCTTAATCTTAAAACCAGACAGGTCCTTCGCCCCCACCGTTTCCCTCGGAAGGCTGTTCCAATATTTCACCCCTCTGACGGTCAGAAACCTTCGTCTAATTTCAAGCCTAAACTTCCCCACGGCCAGTTTATATCCATTCGTTCTCGTGTCCACATTAGTACTGAGCTGGAATAATTCCTCTCCCTCCCTGGTATTTATCCCTCTGATATATTTAAAGAGAGCAATCATATTCCCCCTCAGCCTTTGTTTGGTCAGGCTAAACAACCCGAGCTCCTCGAGTCTCCTTTAATACGACAGGTTTTCCATTCCTCTGATCATCCTAGTGGCCCTTCTCTGTACCCGTTTCAGTTTGAGTTCATCTTTTTTAAACATGGGAGACCAGAACTGCACACAGTACTCCAAATGAGGTCTCACCAGCGCCTTGTACAACGGAAGCAGCACCTCCTTATCCCTACTAGATATACCTCGCCTAATGCATCCCAAGACCGCATTGGCTTTTTTCACCGCCATGTCACATTGTCGACTAAGTCATCCTGCGGTCTACAAGGACCCCGAGGTCTTTCTCCTCCTCCATTACTTCTAACCGATGCGTCCCCAGCTTGTAACTAAAATTGTTAAAACTAAATGCATCATCTTACACTTTTCACTATTAAATTTCATCCTATTTCTGTTACTCCAATTCACAAGGTCATTCAAGTCTCCCTGCAGAATATCCCGATCCTCCTCCGAATTGGCAATACCTCCCAAGTAAGAGTTAAGTAAGAGTATACCACTACTACATAGTGGTAGTCATTTTCCTGAGGACACTGTCACCTTAAATAAGACCTGCTACAATATATAGACATTCTTGGAAGCGAAACACTATTCTCAAAAATGCTTTTAGTGCTAAGAAGAATCCTATTACCATATCTATGGAATCCAGATCTACTAGGGCTTGTTATAAATGCTAAAACACATTATCAAAAACATTTCTGGAAACATACTGCATCTGTGGATGCCGACGTCACCATGATGAATACAAAACGAAGAGTCTAGTGTCAGTGACTTGCACATCTCAAGCATCATCACTAACTTAAATCCATTCAAATATTTGGATTGTTCTTCTCCTGCCCCATCATCTCTCAGAACAAAGTATTTTTTAATCTTTCCACCTAGGTCAATCCCTCATATCAATAATTTTTGCTGCATTTTTCTGAATTTCCTACAATCTGTCACATAAAAAAAAAACACACAGCAAGAGAGACTTCAAGGTTTTCACCTAGAGTTCTGTGTGACTGGATATAACAAGGTTGATATCAGTGGAAGAGCTATATCAAGATACAAGTGCAATGCATGACTGGATCATTAAACTGACAACACTGCCAATTTTGGTGGTTACTATTCTCAGCATGAAGAGAAAACTGGACTATTTTAGCAATGCAAACATCATCCCATATTCTGGAAAGAACACCCAAAAGTTAGCACCCAATAGAATTCAAATAATTTAGCAAGATTTATTAGTAAATAAAAACACCAGAAAAAGTAGTACTAGAATGTTCTGAGTCTACGTTGTTAAAGGACAGTTCTTAGTACTATGTGGCTTTTCTAAAATCAAATTTCCTTTGGCTCCAAATTTGTGCTACATAGTTTATGAAAGCTACCTGGACAACCTGACTCAATATTTGGGGCCTAGTATTCTCCATCCCTCACCACATTAATACACAACTTCCAGAGCCCTATTCAAAACTAGAACAAAGACAGTTGAGTATTTTTTCATGGCTTAATATCAAAGCACACAGATTTATGAAAACACAAGCTTCTGACCCTTGGTATGAAATACATTTCAGTAGGGAAACAACATTGTCAGATTCTTCATCCCACTGCAGTCCCTGCTAACTAATGGATCCATGATAATGAACCAAAGAATTCACACGAATGACGGGGAGCATGGCTATATTTGCGAGTTAGAGCGCATTAAAGCAGCCCCGGGCGCCCTAACTCACGACGCGTCCACACTGGCAAGGCACGTAGAGTGCCAGGACTCCGTGGCTAGAGTGCTCCTGGTACTCCACCTTGGCGAGTTGAATAATGTTTGATGCACCACCAGTGGAGCGCCACAGCGCCAGTGTGGATGCCCTGGTCTGTTAATGCGCTCTGATCGGCCTCCAGAAGTGTCGCACAATGCCTGTTCTAGCCACTTTGGTCATCACTTTGAACTCTACTGCCCTGCCCTCAGGTAACCAGCCATCAGACCCACTCTCTAAATTCTCTGGGAATTTTGAAAATCCCCTTTCTGTTTGCTCAACAAGGAGTGGAATGCTCTCAGCGAATCTTTCCAGGTGATCATGCCTCCACGCGCCAGGCGATCCCCAGCATGGAGCAATGGCGAGGTGCTGGACCTCATCAGTGTTTGGGGGAGATGAAGCTGTCCAGTCCCAGCTGCACTCCAGCCATAGGAAATACGATACCTTTGGACAGATGGAAAGGGGCCATGACCGGAATGCACTGCAGTGCAGGGTTAAAGTGAAGGAGCTGTGGAATGCCTACCGCAAAGCCAGCAAGGCAAACCACCACTCCTGTGGTGCCCCCACAACCTGCCGTTTCTACAAAGATCTGGATGCGATACTTGGGGGCGATCCCACCTCCACTCCAAGGACCACCATGGACACTTCAGAGCTCAGTTCAACAAGGCAGGAGGAGGAGGAGGAGGAAAGCGGGAGTGAGGGTGCTGAGGAGGAGGAAGACACCCCGGAATCCCTAGATGCATGCAGCCAGGAGCTGTTCTCAAGCCAGGAGGAAGGTAGCCAGTAGCAGCGGCCAGTGCTTGGGGAAGGACAAACACCAGAGGAGGTTCCCGGTAAGTGGCTTTTATTTTGGGAAGGAAGTTATTCGGTATGGACTCTTGGGTCAAAGAGGGTTAGGGCTACATGCATGCCTAGATGCAAAATAAGGCATTGATGTGCTCTCTCACATCGCAGTAATCGGCCTCAGTGATCTCTTCAAAGGTCTCATCCAGAACTTGGGCAATGCACTTGCGCAGGTTTCTTGGGAGAGCCACTGTGGTCCTTGTCCCTGTCAGGCTAACATGTCCGTGCCACTGTGCCATGAGGGGTGGGGGAGGACCATTGCTACACACAGGCAAGCTGCATATAGGCCAGGGCTGAAGCCGCATTGTAGTAGAAGACCCTCCCTTGCTTTCCAGGTCACCTGCAGCAGCGAGATATCTTCCAGGACGAACTCCTGTGGAAAATGTGGGGACAGTGTTCAGTATAGGGGCCCCCTGCAGCTGTTGGCTTTCCCCAAGGCACAGAAACAATCAGTCCCCCTTGACCCTGTGCTTACTCACCATTTTGGGGCTCCCGTGGGTTATGTGCGCTCACTTTGGTATGCACAAATTATGCTATTGTGTAGACTATGCTTGCCCTTAAGTATGGGGGAAGCATTGCTCTATCTGGTGTGAACAATGCTGCCTCTGTTAAGTGTTGCATTTGCCTTTACAGATGCAACCTTGAGATCTCAGCCGTCCATGTTATCACCGGCCAAGAGACTGCAAAGAATCAGGAAGAGGCCACACAGAAGCAAAGAAGACATGCTGCATGAGCTGGATGCAATTAATGGCCCTGAAAACTTGCATCAACACAATTACAATGGTCGACTTTCCCACTCCAAACTGGTTAGCGACTGATCAGTAGCAGTCTGGAGTTGCCAGCTTCCAGACTGCAATAGCCACCCGCTTCTCCACTAGCAGGGCAGTTCTCAATCTCATGTCCTTGTGCCGCAGGGTGGGGGCGAGCTCATCACACAGTCCCATGAAAGTGGCTTTTCTCATCCAAAAGTTCTGCAGCCACTGCTTGTCATCCCAGACTTCCATGACGATGTGATCCCACCACTCGGTGCTTGTTTCCCGAGGCCCAAAGCAGTGTTCCACAGTAGTGAGCATGTCCGTGAACGCCACAAGCAATCTCATGTCGTATGCGTTACTCGAGTCAAAATAGTCATCGGAGTCCTTACTGTCAGTTTGGATCTTAAGGAGTAGCTTGACTGCCAAATGTGACATGCTGACAAGACTCGTCAGCATATTCCTCAGCAGTTCGAGCTCCATTCCCGCAGACCGAAAGGGAAGACAGAGCGCACAGCACAAAAAACGTTGAAAGATGGCGCCAAATGTGGATGGAAGCACAGGGATTGCTGGGATGCAAACCGATGCATCACGGGGCACTGGGATAGGACTCAGAATGCCCCACTCCTCCTGCCCCCTTCCCACAAACCACAGCACCAGAATGGGAAGAACAGGAGTACTTGTGGCACCTTAGAGACTAACAAATTTATTTGAGCATAAGCTTTCGTGGGCTACAGCCCACTTCATCGGATGCATAGAATGGAACATATAGTGAGGAGATATATATACATACAGAGAACATGGGATAGCTGCCCATCATGCACTGCTCCCAATGCCGCTGCAAGTGCCGCAAACGTGGCCATGCCAGTGCGCTTGCAGCTGTCCGTGTGGACAGACTGCAGCGCTTTCCCTACTGCTCTCTCCAAAGGCTGGTTTAACTCAAAGCTCTCTACATCTGCAAGTGTAGCCATGCCCTTATACTTGTTGAGCCCTCATGGAAACCTTGATAATCCAATTGTTACAGTCCTGATCTAAGTTTAAGAGAACTGAAAATTAAGTTATCTAAGGTCAGAACAGCACTACTCTGTACGTAAGGGGACAGAGGACAAAAAGATATTTAGATATACTACTAATTTCAAAAAAGCAAGTATTTAATCACTAGTTCCCAGCTTGTCCTCATCACCCCAGTTACTCTAGAATTCACTAAACGGTAAACTATAGAACCACCACTTGCCAAAAAGTAAAATCACCAGAGAGTTGATGCCTCATTAGCAGGAAAATAACCAAATGTGTTAACAGCTGCATTTTCTGTAATCATGCAGCTGCAGCATCTGTCTCATACTCTGCATCCCTTGATTGCAAGTGAAATCAGGAGACAAACAAGCTTGGGACCATCCATCCAAGCACCCTCTTATTTAATTTATTTCCTTTCCAAAGCTTTACCAAAAAGATATATTCGCTCCGAGGGATTTACACCAGGACAGAGAAGGTTTAATTTCTGAGGTTTTTAAGCAACTGATCCAAGAGCATGGTTGCATTAAACATTTGACACCTAGTACCAAAAAAGATTATATGGCACCCCGCTTCTTCCATGATTTTATGCACTGCATTGCGTTGTCTACTTTTAGGTCCGGTCAGCATAAGAAATTGCACTAATTTAAATTGGTGCAATTTCTGTGATCACACAAACCCTTCATCTGTTAAGCATCTTGTGTGCAGGGTTCTTGTCTCCTTTTTGTTCTTTATAATAAGAACATATCATTGGTACTCAAAAAATGAAACCATCTCATACCTTAGGGTGGTGAGGGGGAGAGCCTGGTCTGGTCAGGAGGAAGAAATGAGTTATGGCTCCTTTAAGGGTTCCCCCTTCCTTCAGGCTGGGAAGGCATCACCTAGCTGGGAGCTGGCCAGAGGAAATCAGAGAAGCCACTGGCTCCCTGTGCACTGAGGCAAGGTGTATGTGCCCTGTTCATCCAGACAGAGCCCCCTCTCACACCCTGAACAATATCATGCTCAGAATTTGATTTGCTCAGCAGGACACTGGAATAGACAGTGGTACAGGAGGCTGGTTTAAAACAGATAGTTCACTATCTGTATGACTTCCTGTTTGTGGGTATAGTAGATTTCAGAGTGTGCCAGCCTACTGGCTTCATTCTAGGTTGGGAGTACCACTACAAGGAGAAAAGACATAGGACCCTCTGTTAAGCTGACCCCCCTAGGAACTGAGTTAGATACACAGGCTGGTACCTCTAGACCCCTAGCAAATAAGCTGGCAGAACTTTTGGGATTGCTCCAGAGGGCCAGGGGATCCAAAGCAGTTACACTGCATGAACTGCAGGCTATTATTCGTCATTTTAATTTTGTATGTCAAGTCATGGCCCCAGGACAGTCATTTTGTGCTCACCTCTCAGCTGCCACCTCTGGGATAACAAGGCCCAACCAATTTACAAAAAAGAGTGAATAAAGAAATGAAGGGAGATTTATGGGTATGGGAACAGTTCCTGAATCATTGTAATGGAGTTTCCTTTTGGAAAAAAGAACAGATGCTAGAGGCAGACCTAAATATTCACTCTGCTGCATTAGGAAGCACTGGGTTTGGGTTTTTAGTGTTTGTAAACACAAAACAGGGAAAGTGGTGTTCTCAGAAATGGCTCACTGACTGGCTACAAAAAGGGATTGTAAAGGACATAACATTCCTGGAATACTTTCCCATTTTAGTTACAGTGAGAATTCAGGGGAAAGGAGCTCACAACAGAGTGAGATTTTAGAGTGACAACCTGATGGTAGTACCTGTTATCAATTGCCAGTCCTTTAGATCGTTTAGTGTGATCAGGGCATTCATCCTGCCGTGTTTAACTTAACATCTGTTTTACTGCTAAATACATGCCCAGTATTAATAATGGAGTAGGCAATGCTTTGTCTTGATTACAGGTGGAGAGATTTTGAGATTTGCTATTGGGAACCAACAAGAACCCGAACAGATGTTGCTAACCCTTTGGAACCTTGGCACATGACTGCTATTGGATTTCACAGAGATCAAACATTATGGGTTTATGACAGGAGTTAATCAGTTTCAGATGAATGCCTATTTTGACCAATTCCTGAAGATCAGATACTTCAGTATATGGTGTCATTGATAACACCACAGGCTGGCATCAACCACTATCTCTTGGCCCTCATCGGGGATAAAAAGTTACCCTGGTTCTTTTAGCAGGTTTTTAGTTAAGAGGTTGCTAGAGGAGTGGTCTCAATCCATAGGCCCTAGGGAAGATCCGACAATTTGTCACTATTCAGATACTTTGGGATCTGGTGCGAGTTCTTCACCAGACATGCCAATGAGGCCAGGAGCATTCTAGTTCTTGGTGGCATTTTTTTGGAGCATTTAGAGTCAGTGATCTGACCTCAAGACTTCTGGAATATGCTGCTCAAACAGTTTCACTTTGTTTCTATTGCCCGTCCCTCCCTTCTCACACGTATCTCCAGACTTCTTCTCCTTGTCCAGTTCTATTCTGCCCCCAACAATCTTCTATTCATTGAACTTTTGGAAACTTTACACTTTTAGAGAGAGGTAAGGGATTGACTCTGTGTACACAAATTTGCAGAGGGACAATAGGATTGAGGTCTGTTATTTCTCACCTCTCTATTATTTATTTAAAAACATTTTTGCTGTTAACAAGCATGTTATCTCTGGAGACACAAATCCACAGTTTGAGAATTGCAAAACTAAGGATTTCTGGGGGGAGGGATAGCTCAGTGTTTTGAGCATTGGCCTGCTAAATCCAGGGTTGTGAGTTCAATCCTTGAGGGGGCCATTTGGGGATTTAGTTGGGGATTGGTCCGGCTCTGAGCAGGGGGTTGGACTAGATGACCTCCTGAGGTCCCTTTCAACCCTAAGAATCTATGATGGTATCTTTTAGACTGAGCACTGAGTCCCATTGGGTAGATGGAAAGATTAACATAAATAATCTATACAGAAACCCCATAAAGTTGGGTCCCTAATCCATGAACTACTGGAACTCATTTAGAAAACTTTTCTTAAACATTACATGAATATATTGTCTCATACTATAGAATTAGAATTTATAATCCCTATTCCATGATGAGATATCTTTGAGCTATAATGTATCTTAATTAAAAAGCTATCTTTAAATAGGTTTTTTCCCCTCAAAAAGCATTTTATAAAAAATGCTATTTTTTTATTTTTTATTTTATAAATCATTGATTTTTATCCACCGTGCAGAAATCACAGTACACAAATTCCCCCAATGACTGGAGGTGGTAAAGGGTGTGCTTCTTACAAGATACAGTCCCTTGTTCACAATTCTCTCTTCTCCAGGCAGTAAATTGAAGAGTTAGGTTTGAAATGTTTTCACTGATTTTTGGTACCCAATCTGACTCACCTTGGGCCTGATTTTCAGAAGTACTGAACATTCACAACTCCAACTGAAGTCAATGGGCGTTACAGCTGCAGGCACTCAGCACCTCTAAAAATCAGGCTCAAAGTCTCTCAAAAGTTTGGCACCCATAAAATGAGGCCAGTCTCCACTTTTAACACTTTGGCCTTAGTGGACCAGCTAGTGGGTGTCCGACATTTTTCAATGGGTCATAATATCCCTCTGCAATGTTCACAACCCAACCACTGCAGTACTGCACTTCGGAGTCCTTGGGGAGTGGGTAGGTAAGTCCCTTCCTACCCTTCCGCAGTTTTGGGGGTGTGGATAATGCCACCTTGCACCCGTAAACTGATTCTGCAGGGGTTCTAATTTTTTTATTTTTATTCCCATTTCTTAGTCTCAGGGTGCATAAAAATAGATTGTAAAAAATCAGCTTTTATTTAAATTGGATTTTTTGTTTAAATTACAGTTTTATTATTTTTTTAAATGAACCTACTTAAAAATGAAATTTCAAATTATGGCAATGTATGTTAAGGCCTAAACTTACCATTGTCTATATAATCAATTAAATAAAAATAATATTAAGCCATACATGTGCTGTCTCCCCAGAGTGAAAATATGAGAGGTAACCACAGGATCAGACAAGATTATGAAGTTGTCTGGCAAGTCTCCACTCATGAGGATACACACTGGAGTCAATGACACAGAATCACATGGAACTGCTCAAATTAGAGAAGACCTCAGGCACCTTGGAAGGCAGCATAAGAAAAGGAGAGTCCAAGTGATCTCATAGGAAAGTCTACAAATCCAATGAGCATGAGAAAGCAGAAAATACAGGAGGTGAATTTTGGCTGCACAGTTGGCGAGAGGCTACAGATATAGGTTTTGTGAAACATTGGGCCATATTCCAGTAGAAGAAGGAGCAGTAAAAACAGGATGGCTGGCATCTCACAGATCGGGGGCTAATCATCTCTGTAGGAGACTAGCTGGAGCAGCTAGGAGAGCACTGAAATACCAACACAAGAAGAGATGCTAAGGAGGCAAATGTAATACAAAACTCAAACTCAAGACGTCATGAACAAATTGAATTGATGTGACAAAAATACATGAAGAAAAGACATGTTTCCACTGCTTATATGCCAGTGCAAGTTGTTAACCGGATTCCTAAGAGGAAATAGAAATTCTTATTGATGAGGAAAAAATATATACAATTGGCAATACTGAAACCTGATGGAACAAGTCACGTGATGGGTTATCACATGTCCAAGAAGAATAGAATAGGTAAAAAAATGTATGCATGGGAGGGCACTCTACATTAGACACCGTTCCTTGTTTTACAGTTATTGATAATTCAGAACCACAGGATCTTGATTACATATGGATCAATGTGGTAACTAACAAAGCCCAGGATGTGGTCTGGTGAGTGTGTGTTACAGGCCACCGAATCAAACCAGAGAACAGAATGAGTTATTCCTTACAGACGGGTGCTTAATGTATTGACAGAAATGGTGCTGTTATTGGGGAATTCAATTTAGGAGACATATGTTGGAGGTCTCATGGAGCAATCAATGTATAATGCAATCAGAAGTTATGAAGAATAGAAAGTGGATAAAGGAAGCTAAAGACATCAGAGAAAAATCCATGTCTGGCTAAGCTAAGGACAATAAGAAGGCACTTTTAAAGAATATTAGAAACTAAATAATTCCTAGAAACGGTATAGAGATAAATGGTGGATTCTCTGTAACCTGAAGTCTTTAAATCATGATTTGAGGACTTCAGTAACTCAGCCAGAGGTTATGGATCTATTGCTGGAGTGGGTGGCTGAGGTTCTGTGGCCTGTGATGAGCTGGTCAGACTAGACAATCATGATGATCCCTCTGGCCTTAAAGTCTATTAATGTATGTTTATTGCCAAGTTTTAAAGAAAGTCAAATCACTGAACTTGTAGAAGCACCTGGAACGTCCTAAACCAGTTTTTGACACCAGTAGCCTCTTCCACAGATGCAGACAGAATATTTTCTTCATTTCAGTTTATTTCAATTAGTTCAGTTCAATGACTAGTTCACTCAGTTATGAAAAAGCAGGAAAGCTTGTTTTCTTCTTCCAATCTATGAATAAAAACTAGGTGTGGGAGGGTGAGACCTACCAGTTCTAAAATCTTGGAGGACATGGTAACCACAAGCAATCAGTTCAGTTAATTACACACATATTCTTGTTTATTAAGTCAGTTTTAAATGTAAAAAATGTTTTGATAAACTTTTTTCTAATGTATCCAGGACTTAAGGCAGTTGTGGTTAATAATATAAATAAATAAGTAACCAACCAACCAGCTGTTCTTGTGCATTTAAATTTGTGAAATTCCAGCCAGAGTTTGACACACATCAAACAAAAATTAATCTAGTAAATAAGAAATGAATCTTTCACCATTTTCTAACAATCAAAAAATGTAAAAATTAAAACTCGGAATAAATGCAAGTTAAGCTATATAACTGCTTAAATAAATGTTTATAGATATAGTGTATTCTCCTGGTGAGCAAAAAGCAGCAAATTTAGCGTAAGTGCTATATTTAGTTGGGAATCAACATGTCTTAAATGATTACCAACTAATAAAACAACTTTTCTTTTGGGGCTTTTTCTTATATAGTCACCTATTACTCCCCACCCCCGTCCCAATTTTTCACACTTGCTCTCTGGTCACCCGACAGAGGGCAGATAGTGGGGAGCACCCATAGGGATGCACATCTTGAAGAACGACAGTTACCACACAGGGTGAGTAACACTTCCATCTTCAAGAAAGGAAGGCTGAGCACCTGCAGACTCCTAACAGGTATAGCTACAACCCAATAGCTATTTCGAAAATCTTAGCAGAAATGGGAGCACACCCCCCCCCCAGATCGATTTGCGAAGGATATGAAGAGTCCAGACTATCTCCTAAACTGCTTAGGGAGTTCTTTATGTGCAAAGGAACTGCCAGCTGCCAAGATGCCCCTGGTCAGAAAACAAGCAGTTCTCAGCCAGCCTTGAAAGCAGAGGAGGCACAGCCTTGCATGACTGCTGAATGCTACCATATGGCACAAAGGTGCATGCTGCCATATGGCCAAGGAATTGAAGACCGTTCCTTATTGACGTCCAAGGACTTCCTTGAATCATCCCTATCAGTGCTGACAGAGTCACAAATCTGTCTAAAGGGAGTTACACTCTGGCTGTCACTGAGTCCAAGTATGGATCCTTTGCAGCGGTACTAACATGGATTTCTTTGCATTCAGCAGTAAGCCTAATTCCCAGAACACAGCAAGGACCCTCTGAGTGAGAACACTACCTCAAAAGAGTGGCCTTCGAGAAGCCAATTGTTAAGATACAGGAAGATGAGAATCACTTCCTGCCAAAGGTAAGCCGCCAGTACCGTTAGAACCTTCAAAAATGCCCTTGGGGTCAAAGATAGGCAGAAGGGAAGCACTCAATACTGGAAATGACCTTTCCTCTAAAGAAGAAGTTCTAGTTGCTAGAGTCATCATCCTGAACTTTTGAGGGGGAAGGGGTGGGGCCTTGGGCACAGCTAGGGTCAAGCACCCCCATCACATTGGGAAGTCAGGACTGGGGCTTGTAGAGCCATTCTGGCCAACAGCTAACCCTCTGCAACAACAGACTGGAATTATTCCCTGCAGTCATGTGGCAGTTGCTCAATAAAGGCCACAAGCTTGTTGTAATTAGTGAAGTTATATTTGGCCATGACCACCTGATAGTTTGCAATCCAAAACTGCAGGGTTGTGTATGAGTAAGACTTTCCTCCAAAAAGATCCAGTTGCTTTTGGTCCTTGTCATCACAGGTAGTCTTGAAAAATGCTGCCTCACTCATTCATTCCCAGCATCTGCCATGAGGGAGTTAGATGGGGGATGGGAACATACAGAGTTGGAATCCTTAGGGGGCATGTAGTACTTCTTGTCTGCCTTTTGCACACTGGTGGAATAGTGGCTGGCATCTTAGCTGGATCCAGGAGAGCCTCATTAATAAGTAGCACCACTCTGGAGCATGTTGCCGACTGCAAAATACCTAGCAGCTTACACTGCTGATTTTTGACCTCCTCCAGAGGGATCAGCAGAGTGTAAGCTACCCTCCTAATGAGGTCCTGGAACTATCTGAAGTCATCAGCAACAGAAGGAGGGAGAGGCATAACTGCCTCACTGGGAGACGATTGTGAAATGGGAGTTGCAGGGGAGACTCTCTCATCTGCCCTAGCTTCAGGCTCCTCAAACATCTCCTCCTGCCATGGAAGAGTTGAGGGAGGATGTCAAACCCTGATTTCCCTAACAGGTCTCTTGACCTGTCCATGGGCAGACCATAGGTCCCAATATCGCCATTGCAGGGGGGATGGAGGGGGGAGGGAAGAGGAGAAACAGCACACAGGGTTGGTTCCATCATCCTTAATGAGCAGCAAAGTCCTCCCTGCACAAGGGCAGGGATACGTAGGAGAACACCTAACAGAAATAGAGGAGACCAACCGGGAGTCTTCCTTTTCTTCCTTCACATCCTCCCAAGGATGAGCAACCAAGGAGGACAGAGGAAAGTCCTGTGCCACTCAATGGCACAGGACTCAGTATAGAGAGATACTCAGTATAGAGAGATGCTCAGTACCTGACTACAAAGAGGACTCTGGTTCATCCAACACCAAGAGGTCCCGAGTACTGGCACTCCTTCGGTACCAGTAAGGATACAGGTGCTGATACTGTAGCCAATGTCACCAATGACTGAGTGTACTGCAGGCTTTGTGGATGTCCAATGCTGATGCTTGCTCGGTACAGAGGACACAGCTTGTACAAGCACCCACAGCTGAGCTATTGATATTGGTACCAATGGCTAGGTTAAGGCACGCATGACGGCACTAACAGCTGAGTGAGATGCTCAGTGCCAATGACAGGGCCAAGCTCAATGGTACCCTATGCTTACTCTCCTTATAGCGGATGGTACAGGTACCCTATCAGAGCCGTGCTTCCTCCCACTGGATGTCTGGGGCTTCACAGGCCTGCTGGTACTGGAGGAAGAGTCCTTGGCCACAACGGTACCCTCGGAGACAGAGGACCTTGATGCACCCCTGGTCTTTTTTGGAGCTGGTTTGTTAGATACAGTGTCTGCTCTCCTCTTTCTGGGAGTCTTCCCACTGTGCTCCAAAGACTTCCTTTCCTTAGGAGAAGCCTGCCCTGAGTTTGATGGGGTGTTGGATGCATCCTGGGACAGATGTACAGGGGACTGGAGGGGCTCCTGATCCGGCTCAGAGAGTGGTTGCAGGGAAAGTTCCACCCACAACAGTTTGAGCTTTACCTTTCTGTTCTTCCTAGCCCTAGACTTAAGGGCTAAACAAAAGGAGCACTTCTGGGAAATGTGGGATTGCCCCAGGCAGACACACTCACTTGAAGTGTCCATTGCACACCAGTACAGCCCCCAGCAAGAGGTGGTGTTTGAAGCCTGGTGAACTTGTTATATCCAACCAAGAGAGGACAAGTTTCTCAAGGGAAAAGAGATAGAAAAACAGTTCCCTTTCCTAAAAAGGACTAACTATAGTAACTTTAACATCAACTCTATGCTAACTACCTTTGATAGAAAAAAGGTAAAGCGAAAAGGTCAAGTACACACTAGGTGGATACGCTAGTGTTCCATCTTGGACCAAGTAGAAAAGGAACTGAAAGCGGTTCGCCTGTGCACCTCTACATAGTCTCAGTGTCTGCCACAAAGCGGCATAGGACTCATCACAGGCTGAATGGGCATTGTTAGCTAGAAACCTCTGATCAAGGGCTCGAGAGGTGTATGTGCACCTTAAGTGGAACACTCATAGGGACACCACTCAAAAGTTTAAAATTGCAAAAACAAGCTTTTGTTAAAAAATAAAATCAGATAAATTTTTTCAAAAATTGTGAAGTTAAGTTTATTTTTAAACATTCTAACTCAATGTTTGAATCCTGAGTACTGCAGCACTAAGTAGTGAAACATCATTAATTCTCATTGTAAAGGATGAAAAAAGCACAGGTAAACAGAATAGTGACAGCCGGATTTCGAAGTTTAATTATCTGAAATGTTTTTAGCAAGGAATTAGTTTAAATTATAGGTTGTAAGCAAAGTGATCCTTTATGACCAAGAAGGGAAGAAATTAGGATAAATAGGAGAGGGTAGGATGCTCATCTAACATTTTTAAAGGATGAGAATAATTTAGGTCTGGTTCTCAGATATAAATTAGCACAGTTCTACCCTCTTTAATTTTTTTGCTAGTAAAACCATTCACCTCCCTTAACATTTGCCTAGATATTTAAGATTAGTAAAATATTCTAAGTTAAAAGCCTCAGTAACAGAGCTGTACAAATAATCAATTTTTCAGTTTTCTGACTGAAATGGAAAAAATAAAAATGTCCATTTTGATTGACCCAAGAAGTTTTTCAGTTCCTCATAATACAAAAAAAAACAAAAAAAAACAGGAAAATATTGTTTTGAGTCGACTCTGTAGCCTCGTGGTTAGGACACTCACCTGGTGGGACACACCTGGGTTCCAATTGCTGCTGCAATTAATATTTATTTATACAAAGTGGAACAGTTTCAGAAGAAGGAAAAATTGAGAGCGACCCTCTCCAGAATAGCCCAGGGCTCTCATCCACATGGTGAGAGTGCCAACTTTGAATCCCTGCTCTGAATTAGGCAGAACAGGACTTGAACCTAAATCTCCCACACCCTAGCCAAGTAATCTAGCCACAGGTATAAGGAGGGCAGCACTACTGCTGCCTCTCTCCAGTGGTTTTGTGAATAGCACCTAAATTCTCTTGGGAGTTTAATCCAAAAAAATATTTTTGGTTTCGACTGTTTGGTCAATTTGTGTCAAATTTGCAAACAGTTTCAGTTAACCCCCAAACTGCATTTTTTGACAAATCAACAATTCATCTGAAAAATTTCACCTAGCTGTATTCCGTGAGCATAATCACCCTGTGGACAGAAAACAGGATTCTCACTGTCACTTTCCTAATTCATGGAACAATATTGTCAGCTAAAACCCCTTATCTGTATTTGAAACAGCGACTCATCTATGAGGCAACAGAATGACATTATGTGTGGGATTTCAAAATAATTATTCACAAGTTCAGGTAATTGTTCTCTTTCACGAGCCAAGTAACACAGCTATTGCTCAAGGAAACAGTCAATATTATTACTTTTTTCTATTCTTTTCTCTCCATCACCCAAATCACCCTGAAATAACATGCTTACTCCGTATCACTGCCCAAAAATTAAAGAAAATCAGCGCACTTTTTCATGTCTCCTGAATAACTCTGCACTTTTAAAAGCCCATCTCAATTCCAGCTCAGAATTTACATTATTCAAAAAAGCTTTCCTAGAACTTAAAAAATAAATAAATAGAAGGGATGCCATATATTTATTTTTAAATCCACTGGAAACAGTTTAACCAAACATACAAGCTAACTTCTACATTTGCAACTCAAGCAGCAGCTCTGAACTCTTGAAAGAAAAGGTGAACTGAAACAAAAACTAACAATTGATTTTCAATCCACATGCAAAGAGAAATGCAAAAAATAATCGTCCATTATTTTTTCTGAGGTATTAGAGCACAGGCTTCTCATGCTGGGTCTCAAATGAAACCGGGTAGAACATCCCTAGGTCATGGTTTTGGGGACCTGTTAAGTAGTTACAGTAGTCCTGTACACCACACTGCAACACACAGTTCTTGTCACCAGCTACCACCTCAGTTCCTAGAACCTTCCACCCAAAGGCTACATTGCTGCAAGAGGCTAGCCCCCGCCCCTTTCAAATTAGATATAAAGGGGAATAAAAATGGCTAAAATACCATATTTTAAGTCTAAAATACTAAAGGATGTTCCAATTTCTATACATTATCTAGACATGTTTCAGAGTAGCAGCCGTGTTAGTCTGTATCCACAAAAAGAACAGGAATACTTGTGGCACCTTAGAGATTAACAAATTTATTAGAGCATAAACTTTCGTGGGCTACAGCCCATTTCTTCGGATGCATCACCAAAGCTTATGCTCTAATAAATTTGTTAGTCTCTAAGGTGCCACAAGTACTCCTGTTCTTTTTATCTAGACAGGTGTACGTATTCATATGTATATACACAGATTATTGAAGCAGTTCTATTGTCACTGTAGGCAAAACTGCTTTGCTAATTCCACTGCAAGCCTTGTTTTAACAAACACCCCTGCTTTTTTATGCATATACACAATTTGTTTAAAGAGTGTGTAATGTAGGCGAAAAGAAGTTCCTCCGAGAATTTGACAACTCTAGCTGTTTTCACACACTAGTCACTCAAAAATTAGCACAAAAGCTAGTGCAATATCTCACTACTTCCCATTCTGTTTTTCTTAATAGAGCATACACTTTTTAATTCCTAAATTGGCACCAGTACTGTTTGGTCTGTATGCTCCAATATAGCATAGTTCAAGTTATTAAAAGAAATGGTAACTTATTAAACAGATGCCCACCAAAGGAGATGGTGGGTAAAGATACATACTCTGGTTAGCCAGAAAGCTCAACATTGTTTTGATTTTTATGGCCATTTAACAACAGAACATGCTGTAAACTCTAAAATTCAGCCGCTTGTGCATAGACCGGTCACTAGAATTTTAGTTTTGAAACAAAAGTTAACAGTCTTCATCAGATATTAGAGGATCTCCACCAGCTTGAGTGATTACAGTTAATTGCCTGGTGATTAATTTTTTCATTACTAAGCAATTAGCACTTAAACGTTTAAGTGCTAAGCACTTAACAGCATTCCAGAAATACTAGGAGTTAGGGAGTAAAGCTGGTGAGGTTGGGAGGAACAGAGCATGAGCAGGGGTCCACAGGGAAAATGGGAGGCTCCAAGTTTTGCCATGCAGGCACCTTTGGCAGCTGGCAGACCTGCTAAAGGAAGTCCTGCTCTGGAGAACAACATGTGGTCCAGTGGAGTGGGATTTCCCTCCTGAAGACCTTAGCATAAGAGGAGAGTGGACAAGCAGAGGGAGGCTGGCTGGTGATTGGAGCCAGGGCACCATCACTCCCAGTGTTTGGCACTGGAGAGGTAGGCAGGCTGGGAAGCCAAGACTCCTTTTGGGCCATGGTTCCAGAGCCTGCCTCAAACCCAGGGAGCAGGGTGGAAACTCCATTTTTTCAGATGAAACGATTGGCACCATATTATATCAGCTTTACAAAAGAGAGGAGAAAATTCCAAAACAGAAAAGTTCAATTCAATAGTAGGCAAACTATGTAACTTGTTAAAACATTAACAATTATGAAAGTCAAGCAATTCAGATAGCAACAAACAGTCTCAATACTAGCACCAACCAACCTTAACTCTATTCCTGCATCTGTGTTACTCTTTGAGGAACCAATCTAGCTTCAATGGAGACTGAGATCTGACTCTTACATATCTAACTGTATAGCTAAAAGGTATTTGACTATAAATATATTAATTAGTTCTGTATTATCAAGTTGGAACATTCATTGCAACACACACACACACACACTACCTGTTTTAATATAACAGACAATTTTGGTGATGTGGTTTGGGATTATATTTCATATATGTCCATATAGTTACTGTTGCATGGAATTTAATCATTAAGAACAGATTGCAATTTGGATGTACTTATTTATAACTGTGATGGGTGCCCACAGGGTGGATTGCTTTAAATCAAAGTGATTTAAATCACAGATTTTAATCAGCAAGCAAGAAACCTTGATTTAAATCAATTTTATCCAATTTCACATTTGTACTCTAGTTATTTTCCTACAGAAAATATTATTCTCATTGGTTGGCAACCATTAAAACAAACTGATTTGCAGCTAAATATAAGCCTTTACACTGAATTTGATACTTTTTACTAAACAAGAAAATACACAACTACACACATTTAAGCAATTATATAGGTTAATTTACATGTATTAAAATTCTTATTTTTTTTACAATTGTTTATTGTTAAGAAATGCATCATTCACAATTTTCTATTTAGGAAGTAACAATTTAAAAAAGAAACTTGTGTGTATCAAGCTGCACTTCAATGGAAACTGAGTTCAATTAAAAATGCACCAAGTTTTATTTACTAAACAATTTAAAAGTGCTATCTTAAAGGGGCTAATTTATAAGAAAAGTTCAGCAAAACACATTTTGCATTTAAATATAACTGATTTATTATTAATTTATTATTAATAGGACACACTATCTGTACTTAGTGAATTTAACTGATTGTATCTGGTCACCATGTCCTTCAAGTTTGTTTTTAGAACCAGTAGATTTCATCCTCTTGCTTAGTTTTTATCCAGAGATTGGAAGAGGCTACTGCCAGCAAAACCTAGTTTAGCAGTTCAGACTCCAGATCAAGGTGCTTAGCTAGTACTTTTCCAACAGTGGAGTGGTTTGATTTTTTTAAAAAATTCAGCAAACATACTGCTTGAATTTTTTTTTTTTTAATTTACATGATTTTAGTAAGTTATAGAAAGTTTAGGCCTGAATATAGGTTTCTAAATTTGAAATCAAGGCTTTTTTAAAAAAATATTTAATCTAAATTTAAAAAATTAGAGTTGATTTTTTTCTGAAGAAGTTTCAAGACAATTCAGACTACATGAATCTAATCAAAGTATTTCTTGATTTTGTTGGTCCTTTATGATTGGAAAATAGGCCAGACTTCTAAAAAAAAAAAAAAAAAAATCTCTGAATAAAATAAGGTACAAATATTCATGTATAGTTCTGAGTGAAAGCTATGAGATCAATATTTTTGTTCCTTTATTGTGAGTTCTCTTAAAGGGCGAGTTTGAGGTTTTTTTGGGGAGTTGCTCACTGAGGATTTCTGTTCAGTGGTGTACATGCACATGCATGACTGGGTGTGATGTTGTATGGAATTTGAGAGACACTTTAGAATATCATGAATACCAATATAGTAAAATTGCAATGGGTTATGCCAGACATGCCGTGTAAGGTATCTGCAAAAAATGTTATTTGCCAAGTATAATGATCTCGTTTGTGTGTTTGTATCACCTTTGTGTTGTAAGTTTTATATGTATGGTGTGTCTGTAGTTCCAAACTTGTGCTGTGCATCTGGGTGACACCCGCAGACAGATTGGCATTAGCACTGCCTAGCCTGCTTGACAGCCCATCAAGGGACACCAGCTATACAACTGACCCATTGAGAGAAGGCAAGGCATACACTTTATGACTCAGCAAGGTGTGCAGGGGCATACCTATGGACAGAACTCTAAGGCTTCCAGGATATGTGCTGGGCAGCTTGTGTTTAGAACAAAGGAAATCAATCTGCGTGGCAAAAAGACTATAGAAGGCAGCTCCATCCAGGGCCGGCTTTAGGCCGATTCGCCCGATTCCCTGGAATCGGGCCCCGTGCCTTAAGTGCCTTTTTAATTAATTTTTTTTTTTTTTTAAATTTAAATCTTCGGCGGCCCCGCTCCCCTGGCCAGAGCGCTGGCCGGAGCAGGGCAAGCCCCGCAGCCCCGCTCTCCCGGCTGGAGCTCCGGCCGGAGCACGACAGCCCAGTGGCCCCGCAACCCTGGCCGGAGCGCCGCGGCCCCGTGACCCCGGCCGGAGTGCGGCAAGCCCTGCGGCCCCACCCCGCTCTCGCAGCTGGAGCTCTGGCTGGAGCGTGGCAGCCCCGTGGCCCTGGCCAGAGCACGGCTGCCCCGCAGCCCCCCTCCCCCGGCCAGCAATCCGAAGTGCCGCCGAAGACTGGGAGCGCCGCCCGGTGAGTACAAGCCCCAGGAATCAGGCCCCGCACTTGCTAAAGCCGGCCCTGGCTCCATCTTCTGCTTTTTGTCTTCAGTTCTGCTTCTAACCTCTGGAGTAACCTTCCTACAAACTAAGTTCTGAACAAAGGACTGAATGACCCATCCAAGCTGTGGATGTGTTCCAGAGGGACTTTCAAGCCAGCAGACTCACCAATACTACTAGGAACCTGGTGGACTTTGTACGTATGTGACTGTTTTACCATTTAACATCTCTCTTCTTGTTCTTTATAATAAACCTTTAGTTTTAGACACTAAAGGATTGGTTGACAGCGTAGTATTTTGGGTAAGATCCAAACCCATACTGATCTGGTAACGTGGCTGATCCTTTGGGGACAAAAGAACATTTTCTATATGTGAGCAGAGTTTTTTAAATAACTTAAGTTCTCACTGTACTGGACCTATGTGTTAACTGGGAGCCAGCGAACTGGAATGCAATAAAGGGCTGTGTGATTTCTTTTTGATAACTGGTTTCGGGGATCAGAACCACAGTCTGTGTCTGGTTGGGGAGTTTAACTTCAGTGTTACTCCCAAGAATGGTGGGTATCCGCTCTACATTTTGCAGCCTGCCCTGACATTGGCATTACCAGTGAGGGCTGCCCTAGGCACCATGGGTCACACTGGGGACTTAAAGTTGGTATCAAAATTTATGTAAGCTTAGCTTAGATGTCTTTTTTGTTTTTAAGATGTGTTCAGTGGTATGTCGTCTATTGAATTGCACTTAGCAACCTTAACTATTTTAAAATTTTGCTTTGGAAGAGATGGTGATGTGGAATAGTAAAAGGGTTATTTTCATGATTTCAGGATAGCAGCATTTCTTACAAGTGGCAGTGCCACAAATTAATCCTGCAGGTCAACAGGTGCTGGTAAAATCTTTACCATGCTATCATGTGGTATGTATATGCCACACGTTACAGAAGAACCATTTTAAGACTATTGAAATTTTTACTGGATTATGTTTTCCCTCTGCCTGCAAAACCAGGTGCCTTCATTACCATGAATACAACTATACAGAGCTCAGAAGGAACCATAAAACCTCTGAAAAAGTCAGATACAATCACTTTTCTGTACATAAGTTTCATGTTTTAACGTCCAATATCTCTGGCCCTTCGGTAAGAGGCCCCAGTGGGAAGTGCAGGACAATAGTATAAAGTTCCTGTTTCTAGATCCTCTAACAAGCACGCGAAACATCTGACTTTAAATTGTGATGTTTATATCTAGAAAGCCATCACTGATGCAGTGCTAAATATTGCTGGCCTGAGGCTCAAATAGGGGATATTTGGAGGGAATTCTACATATGTAGGGACAAAAGGGAACTGTTTCTCCTTTGCAAGTTGATAGTTGACAAGATGGTGTCTATTTGAAGCAGCTCAGGGGTTTGGAACGTTAGAATAAATCCCAAGGGAGATGGATTAGTGAAGCAGCTACAAGTGCATGATAAACTGTAGTATGTGACAAATTTAATCACACAGACATCACCTGGGTGATATGCCTGGGAACATATGCATATGTGTGATATAAAGGTCCTACACCAGCATTAGAGCACCAACCTGCATTGGGACTGGGACAGCTGCTTCATGTAAAAATGTCATCTCTTTCAAAGCAAGCTGAGACATGAAACTGAAAAACAGTTGGCAGTCAGTCAACATACACCATCATTTAAAAAAAAATAAATCAATCAAGGTTCCTCAAATAATGCTGCATCTATACATACATACAGACAGACAGACAGGATTATTTGGAGACTCTTGGCTCCTCATACCTTCAGAACTTCTGCAGAGGCGATGCCTCATCAAGGGAAAACTTTAACTTTGACATCAACACAACTCACCATGAAACAACCGGTGAAGCATATCTGATGATCCTTATGGGTAAATGGATTTGTGCTCATTGGGGAGTGGTGCGAACGTCAAATTCAGATGCCCAACAAAGGGACATGACTCAGGCCTGGTCTACACTAGGCGTTTATGTCAAAGTTAGCGCCGTTACATCGAATTAACCCTGCACCCGTTCATACTGCGATGCTATTTAGTTCGACACAGAGGTCTCTTTAATTCGACTTCTGTACTCCTCCCCGACGAGGGGAGTAGCGCTAAATTCGACATGGCCATGTCGAATTAGGCTAGGTGTGGATGGAAATAGACGCTAATAGCTCCGGGAGCTATCCTACAGTGCACCACTCTGTTGACGCTCTGGACAGCAGTACGAGCTCGGATGCTCTGACCAGCCACACAGGAAAAGCACCGGGAAAATTTGAATTTGAATTCTTTTTCCTGTCTGGCCAGTTTGAATCTCATTTCCTGTCTGGACATTGTGGCGATCACAGCAGCACTGGCAACGATGCAGAGCTCTCCAGCAGTGATGGCCGTGCAGTCTGTGAATAGAAAGAGGGCCCCAGCATGGACTGATCGGGAAGTCTTGGATCTCATCGCTGTGTGGGGCGATGAGTCCGTGCTTTCTGAGCTGCGCTCCAAGAAATGGAATGCAAAGATCTATGAGAAGATCTCTAAAGACATGTCAGAGAGAGGATACAGCCGGGATGCAACGCAGTGCCGCGTGAAAATCAAGGAGCTGAGACAAGGCTACCAGAAGACCAAAGAGGCAAACGGACGCTCCGGATCCCATCCCCAAACATCCCGTTTCTACGAGGCACTGCATTCCATCCTCGATGCGGCCGCCACCACTACCCCACCACTGACCGTGGACTCTGAGGATGGGATAGTGTCCACGGCCGGTTCCTCTGACATGTTAGGGGACGGGGAAGATGAGGAAGGAGATGAGGAGTGCGAGGCAGTCAGCAGCGCTCACAACGCTGATTTCCCCGACAGCCAGGATCTCTTCATCACCCTTACAGAGATCCCCTACCAAGCATCCCCAGCCGTTACCCCGGACACAGAATCTGGGGAAGGATCAGCCAGTAAGTGTTGTAAACATCTAAACATTTATTTTTAACAGAACAGGAATATTAACAATTAAAAGAATGGGTTGTTCATGATTACTTTGCCCTAGGCGCTTAACGGTTCAGTCATGGGCAGTGCAAGTTTTGAAAAAAAAGTCTAGCAATGTCCGGTTTTCCGTGATTGTCCTGCCCAAGCCGCTCTACTGTTTAGTCCCTGCTACTGCAGCTACTGTAAAATGCGGTCTATACGTCCGGGGACAGAGCAGTAATCCTCCTGGGACATCTCGATGAAGCTCTCCTGGAGGTAATTGGAAAGCCGTTGCATGAGGTTCCTGGGGAGAGCGGCCTTATTGGGTCCTCCGAAGTATGACACGTTGCCGCGCCACGAGACTATCAAGTACTCGGGAATCATTGCTCTGCACAGCAGGGCGGCATACGGCCCTGGTCTTTGGAGGCTTTCCCGGAGCATTCTCTCTCTCTCGCTCTCAGAGATCCTCATCAGGGTGATGTCGCTCATGGTGACCTGCTTTGAATTAGGTAGGGGAATGTTAGTGTTGGGACTGCTTGCCCGTTCCTTTACAGAACTGTAACCGCTGGTTTGCAGCCACACGGTGGAGGCGGGAGAGGGGCAGCCGAAAGGGATCGTTCCCGGGGACGGCCGCGAGGGGGTGGGACAGGGGCAGAGTTCCCGCTTGCCGGATTGCTGGCAGCAGGGACTGACATTGCTTTAAATGTGAAATGAGGCCAGTGGTAATTTAAAAGTTTTAAACTGCCACAAGTCTACGGCTTACCATGTCTGCCTGCAACAGAAATTCCGTTGTGCTGCCCCGCTTCTCAAATGTGCTGTGCAAGACCTCAGGCACTGAATGCGAAGGCCGAGAATTAGACCTTGTGCTGAGTGCGCATGTGATAGGTGCTGTGCATGGTCTTGTTCACAGAGAAAGACTATGTTCTTTGTTCACAACTACATTTATCTTTCTGAGGAATTCACTCCCTTTTTCCCATTTCCACAGCCCCATCTGCGACTGTCTCACAACCTAGCCTGGCATCACACTCCCAGAGGCTAGCGCAGATTAGGCGTAGGAAGAAGAGGACACGGGAGGACATGTTCTCGGAGCTTATGGCTTGTTCCCGAGCCCAGGCAGCACAGCAGACCCAGTGGCGGGAGAACTTGACCCAAATGCACCAAGCAAACATGGATCGGGAGGAGAGGTGGCGGCAGGAAGACCAGCAGGCGACTCAAACGCTGCTTGGACTACTGAGGGAGCAAACAGACACGCTCTGGCGCCTTGTGGACGTTCTGCAGGAACAGAGGCAGGAGGACAGAGCCCCGCTGCAGTCTCTCTCTAACCGCCCTCCCCCGCCACCAAGTCCCATACCCACCTCACCCAAAGTGCAAAGAAGGAGAGGCGGCAGAGTCCGTGCTAACTCTCACTCCACCCCTGCAGAGAGCTCTAGTAGCAGAAGGCTCTCATTCCCCAAAATTTGACAAGTTCTTTCCTTCCCGCCTGACACAAGCCCCCGTCCAAGTTTCACCTCCCAGTTCCATGTGTAGTTGATAATAAAAAATACGTTTCTGTTAACTACTGTTTCAATCATGTTCTTTTGGAGGAGGAGGGGAAAGGGGGTTGGTAATTGGACAGGACTGTCACCTTTGGCAGGGTACATAGGCGGGGGCAGGTACAGCAGCAGGGCACATACACAGTGCAGTGATGCAGTGACTAGTTACCCTGGTTAGTCTGGGAGGTGGTTTTCATGTTATGTGGTGGGGGGGTGGGTTGCTCTGTGACTTTGTGGCGGGGGAGGGCAGTTACAGATCTTAAGCGGCGGTCCTTATGCAGGATCACAGAGCCACGCAGCAGGGGATCTGTAACCGTCCTCCCTCTGCCACAAAGTCACATAGCCCCCCCCCCATACACACAGTCCCGATCAGGAGGGGTGACAGGCTCCATTGAAACAACCATCCCACCGCAGCGGAGCCTGTCAATCCTTGAGTTTAGAAGCTTCATTCGCGTCACTACACTACACCCGCTCCGCACCACAGTCTGAGTCCCAGTTTTAAAAAATTTCCGCGAAAACAGTATTAAAGAAAACGGTGTGCTTTAACAAAGTAGAACTATTTTTATTTCGAAACGTGTGTTGGAAGGGGGGTGAAGGGGGTATGTAACTGGATAGGATAGTCAACATTAACTGGGTAAAGAAACGGGGGCAGGTTCAGCTTCTCTGTACACAAACTTTAAAGTCACAGGTTACCCTGCTCACTCAGGAACTTAGCTTTCAAAGCCTCCCGGATGCACAGCGCTTCCCGCTGGTCTCTTCTAATCGCCCGGCTGTCTGGCTGTGCGTAATCAGCAGCCAGGCTATTTTCCTCAACCTCCCACCCCGCCATAAAGGTCTCCCCCTTGCTCTCACAGAGATTGTGGAGCACACAGCAAGCTGCTATAACAATGGGGATATTGGTTTCGCTGAGATCACAGCGAGTCAGTAAGCTTCTCCATCTCCCCTTGAGACGGCCAAAAGCACACTCCACCACCATTCTGCACTTGCTCAGCCGGTAGTTGAAGAGTTCTTTTTCACTGTCCAGGGCGCCAGTATAGGGCTTCATGAGCCAGGGCATTAGCGGGTAGGCTGGGTCCCCGAGGATGACTATAGGCATCTCCACATCCCCAACAGTTATTTTGTGGTCCGGGAAGTAAATACCTTGCTGCAGCCGTCTAAACAGACCAGAGTTCCTGAAAACATGAGCGTCATGAACCTTGCCTGGCCATCCCACGTAGATGTTGGTAAAATGTCCCCTGTGGTCCACCAGTGCTTGCAGCACCATGGAAAAGTAGCCCTTTCGGTTAATGTACTGGGTGGCCTGGTGGTCCGGTGCCAGGATAGGGATGTGAGTTCCATCTATGGCCCCACCGCAGTTTGGGAATCCCATCGCTGCGAAGCCATCTATGATTGCCTCCACGTTTCCCAGGGTCACTACCTTTGGCAGCAGTACATCAACGATTGCCTTCGCTACTTGCATCACAACAACCCCCACGGTAGATTTGCCCACCCCAAACTGGTTCGAGACTGACCGGTAGCTGTCTGGCGTTGCAAGCTTCCAGAGGGCTATGGCCACTCGTTTCTGGACAGTCAGTGCAGCTCGCAACCGGGTGTCATTGAGCTTCAGGGCAGGGGACAGCAACTCACAAAGTTCCAGGAAAGTTCCCTTCCGCATGCGAAAGTTTCGCAGCCACTGGGATTCATCCCAGACCTGCAGCACTATGCGGTCCCACCACTCAGTGCTTGTTTCCCGTGCCCAGAATCGCCGTTCCACGGCATCAACATGACCCATTGCCACCGTGATGTCCTCGGCGCTGGGTCCCGTGCTTTCTGAGAGGTCTGTGCTACTCTCAGACTTCAGGCCATCACCGCGGTGCCGTAGCCTCCTCGCCTGACTTTTCTGCATCTGCCTCAGGGAAAGCTGTATGATAAGCTGCGAGGCGTTGAGAGCGGCCACAACTGCAGCAATGGTCGCAGCGTGCTCCATGCTCGCAGTGCTGTGGTGTCCGCGCTGTCAATGACTGGAAAAGTGCGCGAACTGATTTCCCGCCGGCGCTTTCAGGGAGGGAGGGCGGGAGTGATGGACGGATGACTACAGTTACCCAAAAGCACCCTGGACACATTTTGTTACCCAGAAGGCTTTTGCGGCTACACCCAGAATTCCAATGGGCAGAGGAGACTGTGGGAACTGTGAGATAGCTGACCACAGTGCACCGCTTCCAATGTCGACGCTTTCAACGTTAGTGTGGACTCACAAAGTCGAATTACTGTCCTTAGTGTGGACACACACGTTCGACTTTGCAATATCGATTCCAAAAATTCGATGCAAGTAAAATCGAACTACTCTCGTAGTGTAGACAAGGCCTCAGGCTTCTTCACAGAAATCTTTCAGAATCATACAGGCAGGATTTATGAAAACATCTTGAGGGTGCCTTATGAGAACCTTCAGGTATGCCCCTTGAAGCCAGACAGCTCTGGGCAACATCGCCAAGCAGATCTGACATGTGTGCACATTATCAGAGCCCCAAGAACAAAATATAGCAATTGTATTAATCTGTGAAGGACATTTTATGGCCACATCAACTCTTCAAGAATTCACAGGGCTTCCTCCTTCTCAGGCATCAAGGAAGAGGAAGACACCCTGAAAAAGAAGAACCCAAAAGAAAAATCTAAGCCACATCAACTGCAGGAAAGGACAAATGCAACATCAGATCCGAGGGTCTGGTTGTTAAACCTTGAGAGTGGTGACTGAGCAATAGAAGGTGTCATGACCAAAATGCACTGAGATACAGAACACGTTGAGGTGGAAAGTCTGCAGTACATGATGTGGCAAGAAAATTTCCTCAAAGTATTAAGGGCATCAATGCAAGATCACCAAGACAGACCCTCGGGGGCAAAAATAAAAACAGCTCAAATCTGCTAGCTCAAAAGGACCCCACATGGTAGCTTGTACTTTGTCTCTCGTTCTGTGACAATTTGTTAAAACTGACTGGAGAGAAGATCAGCGAAGGATGCCTGAAGTGGAGAGAGCTGCCAGGTGGAGCAAAGCCAGAGTGACTTTAGGAAACACTAGCGACTCCCTATCTGAAAGTTTCTAGGAGCTGAGATACTGACAGTTGGTGGACCTGAGAACGCAGTGGCATGCTTTGCTAAAGAAATCATGTAGGCTATATGAAGACAGAGTGGATGCAAATTTTAGTTGTGGAATCTCCCTATGCGGACTAGCGGTTCTAGTTCTAGTCAGGAACCTACAGGCAGCCCAGAAACTGCCAAGAATCATGTCAGTTTCCTACTGCTGCTGTGAAAAAGATATGAGTAGCAGAGGAAAGCAATGGTATTTGAGGAGTAGAAGCAAAGCAATCAAAGTTGAGGAATGTGGAAGAATAATGAAGACCAGCTCTTGCCCACACAGCCCCTCTTTGCAGTAGCCAGGAGGCTCTGGATGGGGAGACTAGATAGAGTTCCTTCATCTTCCTAGAAAAATTTTTTTTGGAGAGAAGGGTTGGGTCATGAAGGGAAAGGAGGATGTTTCAAATATGTAAGATACCTATTTAGTCAGAGGCTTCTTTTAAAGCTGAAGCCCCCAAGTAGGGAGATGAACACTAGCACGAATCCCAGCATCCACCCTTTTCATAGCAATTGGGAATGGCAGAAGGCTGGGCTTTTCACCAGGGAGCAGCCTGTGGACCTCATTAGCAGCCCTTCACTGCCTTCTGTATCAATGAAGTAAGTTTAGTCTTTCAACCAGTGTGCAGCTGGAAATCCTCAAGTCTGTGTATAAAATACTGTCCTTGAAGCACGTTCTATTGGTTATGGTAGCGGCTCTCAAGTAAGAATCCGGGGCTCCCTGGGGGGCCACAAGCAGGTTTCAGGGGGTCTGCCAAGCAGGGCCAGCATTAGACTTGCCGGGGCTGAAGCCCAAGGCCTTGAGCCCCACCACCCAGGGCTGAAGCCAAAGCCTGAACAGTTTAGCTTCAATGGGGCCCCAAGCAATTGCCCTGCTTGCTACTCCCTAACGCAGGCCCTGGCTTTTATATACAGAAAACCAGCTGTTGTGCCACAGGTTGGCCGTGGAGTTTTTAATAGGGGGGGGGGGGGGGGGGGGGGGATGGCCTCAGAAAGAAAAAGATTGAGAACCCCTGGGTTATGGGATATCTGATCCTGTACCACACGCTCAGTAACTTTCCAAAGCAGTGCATATACACACTATAATGTGCAGTAGCAGCAAGCTATTATTTTTCTCCTCATTGGTTTAAAAGGATGCTGCCAACCTAAAAATCTTTCATCTGTCTAAAATGTTTTACCGACTATTACAAGTACCAAAAAAAGAAAAAAATCCTACATTGGTTACTTCATGCATTTTTCCCAAGTTTGCGTGGCTCTTTCATAGAGCAAAAGTGGAGAAAGTCTGAAATAGAAAAATGTGATTGTAAGACCATAAAAATCGGTGAAGGGCCTCAGAGGCAGGGGCAGTACTTGAAGCTATTTTAATTCTTTTTTTAATTGAAGAGATTTCATTTAAGCAGAATGCAGGCCCATCAAAGAAAGACCATCTCACGGTCACCTACTATACTGTTTTATTAGGGTTACTGCTGTTAACTAGATTTTAATAAAGCTCAAGTATTGAGATAGTAGGAATGCTTGTGTGTGTTCACTTTCCTTCCTCTCTATGGTCCATTTCTGCAATTGCTTCTGATGGTTACCTTGGAAACATATGCAAGTTAAATTGGATTCACGTCCACTTAGTGGTGGACAGATGGAGTTTTGAACAGGCCAGTGCATGAGATTCAGAAAACAGTAAGACTTGGAGAAGTTCACATTATCTATTAAAAAAAAGAAAAAAGAAAAAAGCAAGCAGCCACGCCCACGCCCCCCCACCCCCACAAGTAGGGCATGTGATCTATTATACACAGTGGCTATGTGAGCTTACCATCACAAACCCCGAAATCCCTGCTACCTTGTTATACTTTTGTCTAGATAGCAAGACCACAGGCACCTTCGAAATTCCCACTAAGGTTTTACGGTTGTGCGGGTGTTTGTTTTTAGGCAAGGACAGGACAGTTCTTAATCTTGGTTAGTAGCTTCAGGCAGGAGAGCTGGTGTAAATCAAGGCTACATCTATACAGTGAGCTAGGGGGGTGATTCCCAGCTCTCATTCACATACTCTCACTAGCTCTTATCTGAATAAGTGCACTAAAAATAGTAGCGTTGCTGCAGTGGCATGGGCAGACTGTGCCGCTACTGCCACTGGCCACCCCAAGGACTAGTTATTCCAGGGGACAAGGGAGGTGAGAAAAATAGTTAAGAATTAGGGCAGACAATGTTAAACATGGGCAATCGTAGATTGAAAGAAGGAAGCAGATTCCTCACTTCTGGCTGGGGGAAAGGCTGGGAGGGGAGGAGATCATTCTGGAAATGAGCAGAAATTAGACTCTGCAGTCCTGAGGGCATTCTTGTAAAGAAAACCACTTATAAGGTCTCCTAATGGCTGTACAGAGAGGACAGCATTGCAGTTGTGGGTCAGTGTTGGTACATTACACTGCATGCTGAGACTTGTTCAACAGTCATTAGAAATAACTTTAGAGCATTACAGCAGTTATTTGCAATCCCACTGGTATAAATACTGTACCAGTGATATGTCACAATCTGAGAAAAGCTCTCCACAGCACCATGTATATATGGTTACGTCTACACTATAAGACGTGGTGTGATTCCCAGCTTGCATATGCATACTCGCACTAGCTCTCATCTGAGCTAGCACATTAAGTACAGTAGTGTAGCCACAGTAGCATGGGCAGCAGTGACACAGGCTATTATGCTCTTAAGTTATTTCTGATGCTGGTAATCCTTGTTTCCTCTTCAGAATGATCACCTCCCCTCCCAGCCAGCCAGAAGTGAGGAATCTACTTCCTTCTTTCAATCTATGATTGCCCAGGTTTGACATTGTTTGCCCTAATTCATAACTATTTTCTCACCTCGTCTCTGAGAATAACCAGTCCCTTAAGAAACCTCCCTTCTCCCCTAACCTCTTTTTGTTTGATTTAATCATTCTTCTGTTGCTCCCTACATTACTACTGTCCTCAACTCCTTTTCCTCTGATACCTTCATCAACTTGAAGAGTCTGCTGCTGCCCACCCCTCTATTAAAAACAATCTTTATTCCTGACAATACTTACCTTCCTACCGTTAACCTTTTCTTAAAATGCTTTGTAGTTCACCTGGGCAACAGGAGAAACATCAAAGAAACCCCCTCCTCTCTCCTTAGCTGGTGATTTGCTTTCATTGTCCATAAACTTGGCTTCATCCTCGAGTATGAACTTTCTTCTTACATGTGTATATATCTGCTCACTGACACTTTTGCAACATTAGCTGCATACCCCAATGCCTCAGCATTACCTCTGTTGAGATATTAAGTTCCTCTCACCTCTAAATATTTAAACTCCCTCCCTTCTTTACTGTCTCACCAAATCCCAGTTTGTCAGCCTTTGGGTACCTACAATAAAGGGTGACCATATCACAGCCAGTCTCCGAGAGCGTCACTGAGTCCCCATTCATTTCAGGATCTACTTCAACTTCCCCTTTGTTTTTAAGGCCCTCCATAGACTTGATTCATCTTCACAAAACTTATCTTTCATTCTGTTCCCTTCTCTACTTCTAGCACTAGCCCGTCCGCTCAGTCCGGTCACATGATTTTGCAGTTGCTGGTACAAGGACTTCTGCAGAGCTCTTTCTGTATAACCCCACTTAATATCAAACTCAGTTGAACTGAGACTAACTTTTCTCCCTTGCCTATAACACATAAATTTCCTTCTCCTTTGTGGTTAAATTGTTTTATTTATAGGTATTCTACAAGCACTTGAAGATCCAGTCTGTACAAGAGACACTATATAAACTGTACTGTACTGGAGGACAAGCTAAGGAACACTTTTCAGTAAGGCATTCAGGGCCACAGCCTGCAATAATCGAAAGCCAGCATGCTTAGGGTCTACCTCTGTCTCTGCAGCTCTAAGGTCTCGTTTAAAGAATAACATTTAGACTAAGATACATTTGTGAAGAAAAATGGTTTTACATAACTTAGTGTCTTCAATTTTAATTTCAAAGAAACCTTTAGATAAATTAAAACATACTAAGTCACACACACATAGAGTTTACAAAAACCTTTGAGATCTTACTTGATAAAAACAGGGCTTTGGAGCAGAGTCCGGAGCTGGAGCGCGGACCAGTAGGTTTTTGCCCGGAGCCGGAGCGGAGCAATTAAAAAATTTGATTGCTCCAAATCCCTGGATAAAAATCCAGCCTACTTCATTCAGGAGATGCATACTTCTACCCCTGAACATTTGAGGCAATATTTTGAATAAATACTCTAACAATGGGTGCAAGGAAATATCACCATAGATGGCTCACAAAGGAAAACCACACAATTAAGCTGCAGCTAAACAAAGAACAAAGTCAAAGCCCAAGTTAACATGAGAACTGACAGCCCTGAACTAAAGCTATAATGTACCACATTCAGAAATAAGATACTGTAATAAATCCCATTTATTCCAATAAAAAAAATCATTCCACTTTAGCCATCCAGGTGCTTATTTGTATAGAGAGCAATTTCTATGAACACTTGCATCTATCCCACATTAAACAATGCTACACCAAATACTTGCATATACACCTGAGTGTAAAGAAAAATGCTTCACTGTGTTTTAGTCTTTCCTACTGGTATATAAAGAGACCACAACATATACAAGTCCCAAGACATCTAATTTATGTACCAATCCTTCCCGTCATGTATAATAATATTACACCAACTCTCTCAGCATTTTACAGTGTTGTACCAAACAGATGCATGATATCAGCTGATACTAAAAACCATGCCAATAATCTATTTGGCTGCCATTTTCATAACATTTACCTGTTTGAACTTAATTGTGTGTCTGCCTATGATTATAACTGAACATTTAACAATGTACTTATCAGTAAATGGCACCAAAGCATACATGGTTAAAAAAAATTCCCTGAAGTGTTTTGGAACCAAACAGCCTTGCATTAGCATTAGTGCAGAAGAATCAGAAAATGAAAATGAATAGAACCAGTTAACAGCAAGAGTGAAACTGACCAGCTTAATGAAATCCAGAGGTAAAAATAGCACAATTATTCCCCCCCCCCAGCTTAAGCTGTTAACTCATAGCTGGGAAAAGTGTATTATGAAAGTGAAGTTTCTCGTCCTGTCAATCGCAACAACCTTAAAATGTAAGTCTCTGGAAGCACTGCTGCCATGATGAGTCTACATCCTGACACACCAGAGTATAAAAATATATGTTTCTACCTTTTCATCTTAATAGGTGTTTATTAGCTGCACTTCACTGCTAATGACACACTAGCTACAGACAAAAGCACTTGTTTAGTGCAGTTGGACCTATGGCACATTATGTGTCCTGACATTCCATAACTACTTGCTGCCAGAACACATTCACCCTTCCATCAGCTACAAAGGCAATTATACAGCAAGCTGGTATAACTTGGCTTAGTGCTCTTAGCAGAGGGCCCATGCAAAATTTGAAGAGAGATCTGCATGTGCTGCTTAAGCTCAAGAGTTTTAGCTAAAACAGTGTAACCTTTTATCAAAGTTTCACAGAATATTAAATGTAAACAAGTGATTAGTTGGACACACAAGCAGTAGAATTAGTTTTACCCATTTAAGTTTTCCCTCATTTCAAGAGCCCCTATGTAATTAAATTTGTGTAACGCAGAACACCTACCCTCGTTCAGGGAGTTTCGTTACAAAACCTTTAAAGGGACATCAATTTAAAGTATACTTCTACGTGAATTTTTAAAACTTACAGTGGGGCTACAAACTGAGATTGAATGAAAGTTTATTTGGTAGTTTTTTTACTTTGGGAAATTGAAGGCACTTTGTCTACTCAGTTTCATTATTTTCCCTTTATACTGTTTCCCCCATTTGGGGGGGGGGGGCGCAAAGGGGGTTTCCCACACAGGAATAGGAAAATGGGATTGTAAAAATCACAATAATTGGCAAAGGGGTAAAACCGGTGTAAAACCTGAACTCATTTTGAAACTATCAATAAAGACTCAATTTTGGTTTCATTTAAAACCCTTTTTCTTAAAATAAGAGTGTCTTTTGATACTATGCCAATGGAAGAGTTGTTAAACAAACAAAAAAAGTAACCTAGACATTCTGCTGAAGCGTTTGCGACCCAAACATTTCAATCTTCCTGCACTAGCACAAGAATGCAAAGTGAAATTGACTATTTTGTCCAAAACCCTAAAATCTAGCTTTATTTAAATCTTAACAAACAAAGGTGGTATGAGTAATATTCATAAGGAAATTTGTTTTCAACCCCCCCCCCCCCCATTTCAGATTTATTTTTACTCAATGGTATGTATTCAATACTGAGGATCCACAACATGAACTTAAGTAGCGAAGACCACTATGATTTAACTTTTATATTAGCACATACAGACTAGGTACAGATCGGGTGCCATTGTTTGTGTATTTACACATATGTAAATAGCATGTTTTTGCCCCAGTTAAGAATGGCAATTTGTTGGGTTAGGCACCATGCACATTCTAAGATATCCCCCCCTCAAAAGTGTTTACAATCTAAATCATGTTTTGCTATTTACATTCTTTTTAAAGAACTTACACAGCATTCTATCACAGATGCCACCTAAAACCAAGGTTTTAATATGTTCCACACACTTGACAGTTTGGGAAAATATCCGAAGATACGTACTAGACTGGCATTAGGGAATCATAGCCAGTTTACTTGCTGTAAGCAATCAATTGCCTTGATGCCATACTCTTAAATGTCATTTTGGCAAAGAGGAAAAAGCCCTTCAGAAATCCCATGGAATGTAGAGAGAAATCCCAAAAGATTTTTACTAGCATTTCCCTAATAGTCATATTATTTTTATATATTATTATTTATATATTATCAGTTATCCCTGATCATGGCATATTCTGTGGTATAAAATGTAGAATGTGTATTTTAAGCATTTGTTGTTTTTTTCTTGCTTCAATGTTTGTTGACGTGCGTCCATTTTTCTGTAGCATGCTTCCAAGTTAACTTTACCATTTTTCTGAACTTCTGTTTTCATTTCATTATTCACAAGGAAGACACTTGAAACTTTTAATTAGTTCAATCGATTAATTGTGAAGTGGGTTCTCTCTCCATGGTGGTTTTTGTGTGTTTTCCCCCCCCCCCCCCCGGCGTGTTTTGTGGTGGCTCGGTGAAGTGTGTGTATATATATATTTGGACATTTTTGAGGATTCTGTTAAAGTTCTGATGTACTAAGTCTGATCATTGGCAATAAATATACTAGTTTTCTTGTGGCCTGAGTTTAATGACAGAATGTAACTGCATGCCTATGTTTGCCTAGGATTTCTAATTTTTCAATTGTTTATTTTGGATAGGTCTGCTGTTAAGAGTTTGGTTTCAATACTGAAGTATATACCGTCAGTGTTTGAAGAAGAGAATACATTTCCCAAATAATTATTCATCACCATCTCAGTAAAATAACCACGTACTGTACAAGCACAAGAATAGCTGCTCACAATACACACACACTGCACAATGACAATTATGGCTAAGACATAACGCTAAATGAATCCCCTAGTTTCAACCAATGATGAAAATGAATAAGGTAGCAAAGATATCAGAGAAGTGACCCGACGGTGACAAAAGTTAATTTTTTTTAAAAAACAACAAAAAGTTACTGTAAGCCACTTTAAATGCTGTGATGCACAACTTCAGAGGCTTTGAAAGTAACCAAATTCCAGCTCAAAATCCAGTATTATCAGCCCACAATGCTGCTATATCGAAAATGCATATCAACATTAATCTGAAGCGGGCTAAGTCATATTTTTTTCCCCAAGATTTGACCCCATATTCAAATGTGTCAAATTTCAACATCAACTACAGATTCAACCAAGCCAAATGCTAAGGTAAGTGTGGGACTATTTTAGTCACTGGTTATAACTGTCGATTTCTCAAATGACAAAATCCATGATGGCACAAAAGTATTTTACTAAGGCAATGGCACTGTATTGTTCAGTATAACTGTTTTAGTTGATAGCAAACTGGATCATCCAGATAAGACTACACATGAAGTTCCATAGTAAATTATTCTTCCCTCAACAGTAGTTCTGGGTCTTTAAGCTAAAGTGTACATCTATAAGCAAGGCTGTACTTCAGTGAGGTCAACCTAAATTCTGCATCAAGGATCCCGGATTCTGCAGAACTCATCATACAGCAGCCTGGAAACAGAAGCTGCTTCCACTCCATTTAAAAACAGAGCGATTTACTGAATTAAATATGAAAATGAATACAAACAATTAATGCAACATTCCAGGTGTTTAATCTGACTAAATTAAAAATTAAGATTAGTTTAACATAATTTTGTATTGAAGTTGCAAAACTGCATCATAGAAGTTGTCAAGGAATCTGAAGTTTTTGGCAGCTCAGCAGGGGACAGTTGGGGTATTTGGCACTTGAGAAAGCGTGGGGAATGATTTCAGATTTTGGGATAGGCACATTATTAGCTGGATATTTCTGCTAAAATGATCAGCAGTGAACTAGTTAATGCTGGCATTTTAGTTATAATTAGATTTCAAAGGAAATGCATAGTGCCCAGTGCATCACATTCGGAAGGTTTGCTTCACAACCATAAGGGCTAGAAACTTACATTTTTTAAAATGAAAGCTCAGATTCTGGAGCACAGTTTTGCAGACACAGAATCACACAATGCAGTGAGCTCTGCTTAGAAGTAGTAGCCTGGAATTACCATATTCTAATTGTGACAGATTGATGGATAGGTCAATTAACTGTACTACCAACTGCCCAAAAATGTTTTCTTAAAAGTTCATCTGCTCCTGATGATTATAACTTCAGATGTGGAATAAGTATCAGCAGTAGCTGTACTCTTAAGAAAAATCCTGTTTGCAGGCTACTATCTCTTTAGAAAGATGTACCATACTGGGAAAATAAGTTCTAAATTTAACATTTTCAAAGTTCTCACATAAAATATCACTTGCTCTTTTTAAAGAGACTGGGTTGCCATGATGCACCGTAGAAGGAGCTGCAGATTGTAATAGGAATAACCTGGGATTTTAGCATCTCCATTTATCCAGCTCACTGGTTCTCGAATCGTAGTCCAGAGAGCACTTGCTAGTCTACAGAGATCTGGCCAGTCACATGGTGCTGGCTCCTGTGTCTTGCAGAAGCAGCTGGAAAGAAGGAGCCAGTGAAGCTGCCTCTATTAGAAGCCACTGCTACACAAAAGAAACAAGCTTCTCTCAGCAATGAGAGCCACCAACAGGAGAGAGAATATCCAGGATGATGGGAACCATGCAAATGGGCAGCATGTGTAGGGGAAGAGGAGGAACGTTTAAAGTGAAGAGCAAAGGAGACGGTGGATTTAATCCACATATACCCCGAACAGAACAAATTTTTATTACAGTAAAGTCAGTTAAATGCAATAAATAACATTATTGTATGTAAACTATTGCTTTAGGTGCCAGACATAATTCATTCAAAACAAAGGAATGGTCCAGTCACTCTATTAACACATGATCCATACCATGAGAAAGTTTGAGAACTTATCTACTTAATGAACATTTATACTTAGTGTAGTTATTCTAATTTCTGGCATACCCATAAGATCAATCTGCTCACAATAAGCCACACAAGCTAAATACCTACCATTATATATACACAAACTATAAAACTGATTTAGTGCCCTAGATCTTACTTTAAAGATACTTGAAAACAAACACTATCATGAAACACGAAAAGCCCTGATACTTGCATAAGAAATTATATAGTGAGCATATACAATCTGCTCTCCATCTATTTAGGTGTTCCATCTAATGTACTCATAAATCCAAACTTGGCATTTCGCCCTGGAATCACGTTAAGATAACCATAATCTTTCTTTGGAGGGGGAGACAAATGACACCTTGTTTTCATTCTCTGTGGGCAGTCCACTATAACAAATTCCTTCTCCATTTTTCTTCACATGGTGTTGCTTCAAACACATGTACCACAGGATATACAAACTTAAGTTTTTGTTTTCCCCCCTTGCTAACACAGGCCACTTGAATCAATATCAAGTGATTCTGTTTCTTGCTCTTTCCAGAGAAAACCCATCAAGATTCATTTTTCAAACATTTTCCCCTTTAAGACTGTAATGCTTAGTCACTTCTACAATTTTTCCCCGTTTTAAATTGCCTGTCAAGTTGCCCAACATCTAGGAATCAAGCATTCTGTTTGTCTTTGTCCTTTAGAGCCATTTTAATAAGGACATCTGTCTCAGATATTCTCCCCTCCCCCCAAAAAACATAGAAGTTTCTGTATAGATTTTGTAACCATCTCAGAATTAGCAAATTGTAAAATATTCCTAGGACTTTAGAGAGACAGAGGAAAAGAAATAGCTGGCCAAGGAGCACAAACCTCATTTGTGTGCTTCCCCCTGAGCCCATCACATGCCCTTCTCCACATCATTTGGAGTTTCCAAGTTAATTGTTTTATTACATAACTTTAAACCTAAAGCTAATCCCAGAGCAAAACAGCCTGGTCACAGATATGATATGGGACGGATGATACCAGGCACTCACAACCAGAGCTCAACCCACCTGCCACAAAGGCCATTTCCTCTACTCTCTGGGGAAAGGGAAGCCGCTCAGACAGCAGGGTGATGGGCGGGGTAAAATGGAAACAACCCACAATGTCCTTCAGCTCGCCCAAGTGCCAGACTGGAGCAGGACGCCCTTCGCGGTCAGATCGCCCCCCATCTCGCAGCCTAAGGGTCACAGACCCGCCCGCCCCCGCTTCGCGAGCTCAGGCGAGAGCGAGTGTCCTAGGGGGCAGCTCCTTACAGTGGCTGAGCTCTGGGAGGCCGACGCAGCCGGATCCCCCACCCCGAGCACACGCGGAGATCGCAGGGCAGGGGGGAGAAAAGGCTCCGCCGCCCCGACCCCACATTATCGGTCACCTCAAGCCGCCGAGCACGGGTCCTCTGCCCGCCCACATCGGGCAGGGGACCCCCCAGGAGAGGGGGCTCGGATACCCGCCGGAGTAAACCGGCCCCCGCCTTCCCCCAGCCGGATCCGGGCGGAAAGTTCCTCGTCTTCCCGACCCGACCCGGCGCCCTGGGCAGGGGCGTCCCGGAGGAACCGCCTCGGGGGCGGCGGGAGCTGCATCCCCTCCCCTCGGCGGCACCTGTTCCCATCACCCCGCTCCGCAATGGAAGTTACCCGGGGAGACGGAGCCAGCCAAGCGCCACTGCCTCCGTCGTGCGGGATCCCGGGGCGGGCGGAGCCCCGAGCACCATCGCGTGGGACTCACCGCCGCGCTCTCCCGCGCTGCTCCGTGGCCGGCCCGGCCCGTCGGGGCCCAGGGCAGCCGGAGGCCCCGGCCGGGATGGAATCCAGCAGCTGGACCCCCCCCTGGGGCGCCCGAGTCCCGGACTCCACGCTGCTGCGTCAGCGCCTCCGCCGCCGCCTCCCCCTCCTCCGGAGCCTCCCGGCTGCGGGATGGGGATGGGGGCGGCCCCCCGGGGCGTCGCGATCAGTCTCCTCCCTCCCGCCGCGGCCGCCCAGCGCACACAGGCCGGGAGCAGGCGGCCACTACGGCTGGGACAAGAGGCTCCTCCGCTGCTGCCGCTCGGCTCGAACTCCCCGAAAGCAGCAAGCCCCTCCGTCCTCCTTCCTGCTTCCTCGTCCGCAGCCAATCAGCGCCCTCCCCACCAGGCCGCTTCTCCACAGCCGCCAATCACACGGGCCCCTGCTAGCCAATCCCGGCTCCCAGCCACCCGCCCGAGCCGGGCCAAGCGCCCCCCCACCACAACCGGGTCCCAGCGCAGGAGGCTCCCAGCAGCCACGGCATGGCCACCACCGCCCCAGGGCGGGGGAGGGGCCAGCTCCACACGAGCCTCAGCATCCCCCGCGGAGCATCGCTGGGCGAGCCCCTCACCCAGCCCGGCTGCCTGCCACCCCTCTAGAATCCATTCTTTATCCCACCCCCCTCCTGTATCCCCCTGCACCCCATCCCTTCCTGTATTCCCCTAGAGCCTCGTCCCCTGCCCCTCAGCATCCCCCTACCACACCCCCGTTCCCATCCCAACCTGCCTACAAGCGCCCTACATCGTGTCCCACCCCCACTCAAGCTCTGCTGCACCCTCTCTTCCCAATCCAAACCGTCTCCCCCATCGCTTGCCCCTCAGAAATCCTTAACTAGACTCTCATGCCTGACCCACTGAAAACCATTCCTAGCCTAGTCACTGCGCCAGCCTGCCACCAACTCTCCTCCCTTGTGACTCTACACCTCGGTCTCCATCCCCTCACTGAGCTTCCAGAGCCACTCTCCCACTGTCCAGCACTTCCCTTGCCTTGGACGAGCTCTCTGCTGCACCCTCATTCCTTTCCCATCCCAGAGTATGTATAACCAGGTCACTGACATTCAATGGAGCCTTCAGTTGAGTCTACTCCCCCTGCACAACTGCCATATTCAGGTCACTGACTCAACTTGTCAGTCAACCTCCAGTACTTCCTCTCCAGCCAGACGAGCCCTCTGTGCACTCTGCAAAGACCTTTGCTTGGCAGTTTGTGATCTGGGATATGATCTACATGTTAAACTAATCCTACCTTCCCCACCTGGCTATTACAGAAGCGAGCTGAATTTAAAATTTACTAGCAATTGCTGTATTAACCTACTATCAGGCAGACTAGAAATAAGAGGAGATGATCACATCAACACTTATACCTTAAATCAGATTCCCAAAAGTGGTCTGGTCACATGCTGGCTTCTCTTTTCCACCTGTTAAATAGCATTAAAAAAAAAAGTAAAGATACATTAAACACCTTCCTATTTAAGCAACTGTAGTTCCACAGAGATATTGTGTGATTGTGAATGAGAGGAAAAGCAGTCCGCAAGACAGTCTTTGTATTAAGTATGTCTCATACTATGAAAAAATGGGAAAAATTGCTTGGGTTAAAGCAATACCTGTTAGCCACACATTTATCTAGTTATTCTATTAAACTAACCTCCCTCCAATGACTACTGCAATTCATAAACAGGCATACTATTAAATGCAAGAATTACAGTTAATGCTGAGAAATCAAGCATTCACATATAAAGGAAATAGCCAACATTAAGTTTCCTACCACTGTAATAACTTTGTATATCCTGTAAAATATATTATAGGTTACATAGTAATATGATAAGGTTTGCAATTCAGAAGGTAAACTACAATATAAAGTACTATATTTGAATAATGTGACTGAGTTAACACTGTGGTAAAACCTTAACTTTTGAGATTTCCTAAGGAGAGTTCTTGATTTTGTGACTTTAACATCACATCAATGCTAATTTTTGTAGTTGATTTTCTCAAGTGCTTAAAAAAAACCCTCACAGTGCACTTTTACCTGACACCTTAAAGTGAGGTGGCTGTAACTAATGGATTCTTTAATAAAGATATCCTTAATTGACGGCCTTCCCTACACTTTGGTATCTTTACAAATGCATCCTCCCCAAATCACCAACTATTCAAATGTGTAAGTTAATCAAAGGCAAAGATGGAAAAAAATATACTTTCCTTTAACTGAACGTTGGAACAATTTTGTTTAAATTTTCCCAAAATAAACATTCATTTTTCAGCTGAGACTAATCTGAAAAATTTTGAACCAGAAAGAGAAAAGAAAAGTTAGTTCAGGAAAGTTATAATCAATTGGAAAAAGCGGCAGTAGTATAGAAACTGGAACTCAGCCTTACCTATAAATGATCACTACTAGCAACCCATGTAAAGATAAATAGCAATAGAACACCTTTACCAGTATTTATATTGCAGTGTCTTCAATATAATCATGGTTCTTCAATGCTTTCCCCATTTATATGGTTTTCCCTTTCCATTCAAGGTGTAGATCAGATTACTTTTCTCCTGGTACGCAGCATGGCAGAACAAATGAAGACTACGCTGCTGCCTATACAGATATTTGTAATCTGGGTCATGCAAGCATGAACATCTGATGGCAGGGTTGGGCTCCTGGATGCTGTGGAGAAATATGAAGATAAGAAGTATTATAAAAAACCATCCCTTGCTGCCCTATCACCATCTGTAGGAACCCATTTTCTAGCTCCCCAATTACCAGTATTTAACACTGTCATAGCACAAACAAAGGCAAACTCCCTCTTTGAGAGTTTAGATGGCAGGTGATTGTGATTTCTCACAGAAATGGAAGCACAAAGAAATATTCCCCCTTATTGGTTCACTGGCACAAACTCCTTTTGTAAACAGTTTTGTAAGCCAGTATCAGCAACTTCCCCGTTCCTTCGGGGGAGGCCAATTTTACTCATTAGCCAGGAGGGATCAACTGCCACAGAACCTCCCACTCCAGTATTCCATACTTTCTCCCACTGAAGGGGCACATTAATAGCAACAGAGGGGAAGGGGATCACCCCATATCTGTATTGTGACATATGGGGCAGTTTCTTCTACTCTTGCAGCCATCGAGACAATCATTACAGTAAACACATCAGTTAAGAGTCTGTGTCTTACATATTTTAGTGGAAGTGCAGCTGTCACTAAGGGCTTCCTTTTGTAATCACCTACTGCCATTCCATAATAGGAGGATCCTACCACACAAACCCCTTTCTGTTTTTAAAGAGAAAAATCTATTTTTAAAAAACGTACTTTATCACCACCAGACTCAGCACTCACCCAACGATAGGGCACCAGGAATAAAGAGCTGTCTACGACCAGCTCTGGAGGCCAGCTATGGGACTGGCCATTGCAAGCAGAATGCTTCTTCAAAGCAGTGGTACTTAGCTGAACTATCCAGCCTAGACAGGCTGCAAGAAGGAAATCATGCCCCCAAACAGATATCAGCCTGAAGTAGTGACTAGAGCCAGTACCAGGGCATTACCATTGATAGTCAAGTTTCTACTGATTAATCATTTAAGTCTCTTTTCCCATTCCTGGCCACTCTAAGCAGACAGGGTGGTATTTCCAAACAAGGCAACAGCTCTCTCCTGAGGAGCTGCAATGAGAGCCACGTAATATGCGATTTACAAACTGCAAGTTATAAAAAGCAATATCCATTTTCTCAAAGATAAAAAGGTGTGTTACTTTCACTGAGCTTAGGGCAGAAGATACATGCTCCCTGATTTCCACCAACTCACACCCATGCTATCCACATATTGAAACTTATCCATCAGTTTTAACGTTTGCCGTTCATTTCACTCCCACTACAGTTCAGGAGGACTTTGGGAAGCAAGCACATACCACACAGGATAGCCCAATCACAATGTAAGAGTATGTCTAAATAGTAAGTGTACACCAATGAACAGACAGTGTCAACTAAGCCTTAAAAAACTAGGTTAAAATAACATTTACAGGTGTGGTTGGAATTCAGCAAAACCCAAGGAAAGTTAAGAGGCTGAAATACTCTTTTTCCATTGGGCCTGGATACTGTAACCTACAATGGCTGATCATGCATACCATGTTTTGAAATCCTTGCTGTGCCTAAGTGAATTGGGCTAAGAGGTAAAAGGGCACATTTCAACCAATTGGAAATACTGATCCGCTTTCTAAACTACCCCCTCCTCCCCCGAAACTCATTATTTCCTTAGGCAGTTTGTGTAGATGTAAAATTTATTTTAAGATACAGCTCTGCAGCCTTCTGTTCAATCATCTACTTGCCACTTCAATGAGACAGCACAACTCCTCTCAGCAACCAGGATTTGTAAGCTACTGATAAAGTCTCACATGATGGTAAAGTAATTGTCTGAGTCTACCACACAGTTTATTGCAATGATTTCACACATAGTACCACATGCAAGGGACCAGAGTAGGGTTCATTGATGGTATATTTTTCCAGGCTAGCCATCCTCAGAGCAAGTGGTCAGCCACTACTAGATGTTACTGTGGTGAACATTGACACAGGCACTTGAACCTAGTACACTGGCAAATTACCATGAAAACTAACCAACATGCTTTTGGACTGAGCTATGATAACTGATTATATGAGGCCTGATTGAAGTTTCATTTGAAACCTGGCCTCTCCAGCAAAGACATGTACACTACCTGTGACAATGGTACAGAAGCTAGACATGAGGCTGCCTGAAAAATTTGCTACCATCTTTGATAGAGAACAACGCTCTTCCCCC